>NW_027108633.1:128197-151152 GCF_000696795.3 Halyomorpha halys | reverse complement strand
TATGAACAGCTAGTTTTCTCCAAGGGTTCTTAGAATTGTTTTCCAGTACGGTAATTAGAAAAATGAATTAATTAAATCTTGCACTAGCAGAAAAACGATTAAAAATCCAAAGAACATGTTTTCCGAATATCTTGTTCTAGATCTTCTTGGTAGAACATATAGGAAGTAGAAGGAGCTGCTCCCAAGGGGGGAGGGGGCGGAAGTTGGGGAAGGAGTGGGGAATTATTACCTTGGCTAATGGCTAATAAATTTATTTCCTCGAGGCATACAACGCTTTTTCATTTGACGTGACTTTAAACAGTAAACTAACCGGTTCCTCTGGAGCTGTTACACCCCGCTTAGGTTCGTGTTACGTGTTATTAGCATTTCTCTCGGTTATTATAGCTGAGGAGTTTGAGGGACTTTTTCTAGATAGCTCTCTTTAGGACCTTTAAGTGGGTCGTAAAGTAGGGCTTTGAGGATTTTCTTTACGACATCTGCAAAGCATAAACAGCTAATGTAAAGACTGCTTTGCGTTTATATTTTGGAAAAAAAAAATTAAATAAACATCAGTACGTTACCTAGTTAGTAAAACAATATTAGATCTGTACTTGTAATTTCAAAGCATACTGTAGGATTTGTTTGAGATTGAGAAAATGATGAAACAGAAAACGAGATGATCACCCTTCAGTAAATGATTGAAATTTAATGAAGGAAGGAAATATCAACTTCTTGGTTCTTTTCTCACTCAAGCATGCTTTGCTTCTTTATATATCCAAATAATTTAGTGAATCATTATTTTTTTCTTTTGAAAGAATATAAAATAGTTAATTTATTTTAGGAAAACACGTTATTTAAATATGTAAAAACTTAATATAAATATATTAAAAAATGTTCAATAAAATATGTTAGTGCAGAAGAAAATTCAAAAAAAAAAAAAAAAAAAAGAAAACGGAGAAAAATCATCATATATTTCTAAACCAGGAAATGACCTAAATTAGCTAACGTAAATAATAATATTTGTAATTTAGATTTATTATCGTTCCTATAATATTTAATAATGTTGATAATATTTGTTTTTCAAAATTACATGATAAATTCATACTACTGCTGGCAATAGCTAACAAAGTACAAAAACATAACCTGAATTATCGGTCATCAAAAGGTTATATTGATTTTCAGTAATTTAAATTAAGAATTTTCGAAAATGTTAAGTATAATCATTCAATAAAGCAATAAATAAATTTTTTTTTAGGTATTATTGTTAGAGCTCCAAAAAAAAGTCTTTTAGATGTTATATTCCAGGTATAAACTAAATATAATATATTAGGAAGTCATCAAGTTATTTATTAGATAATTTGGAGGAAAATACAATCCTAAAGTCGTTATTGATAAATTTCTTAACTCCATAAAACAGTAGCTGGGTCTTTTATCTCTGATCATTAGCGGAGTTAAGTAAGATATGATAGTAAAACTTAATAAAAAACGTTTTCAAATTTTTATATCAAAAAGGACAAAATATTATAAAATGGATATCGACTAATTATATACAATATTGATACTAAGATATTTCTAATATCTAAAGACCACACAAACATTACTTAATTTCCTTCACAATTTATTCATTTCTTCAGTGTTGCGTCTTTCTCGCTTTCCTTTGCGATTTCCTTTTTCTACCCTAAGAATATTTATGTAAGAATGTTTTTCCCAGAGACTGTTTCTTTCTTGACCATCATCATCTGTGATTCCCAGCCTTCCTTCGTCTGCTTGGTGTACCTCCTCCACCTTGGATCTTCAGGTTGTATATCTTATCATAAATTAGTTATTCATCCTTGCTGAATCACGTATAACCACGTGTGTGGAATCTCGGTTTTTTTTTCTGATCGTTGTTTTCATTTCAATTCTTTC
Source organism: Halyomorpha halys (assembly GCF_000696795.3). NCBI lineage: Eukaryota > Metazoa > Arthropoda > Insecta > Hemiptera > Pentatomidae > Halyomorpha > Halyomorpha halys. The sequence continues at coordinate 149,265 of NW_027108633.1, read as the reverse complement.
GTGCATTTCCTTGCTCGACCATAGACTGCATTTTTCTCTTATAATAATCTTGGACCGTAAGACTCAATATTATACTTTCATAATTTATAATAATGTTTAATATAGTTGTAGGTCATATTTCTTGTATTTTTTGTTTATATTTATAACTCATATATCTGTTTATAATGTAAGTAATAATCCCAGTAATATTTATAGTATTAACGTAATCCCAGTCTTTTATTAAACTAGGATTTAAACGCAACTAGTATATAGCTGGCTTGATGAAAATTATAGTGGTGAAGCTATATATAGTCAACTTCCAAGTAAGACAAGTAAACGACTACTCTTTTTACTACAATATTATTTATACGTTAACACATAACATACGTTATTATTACTTTTAAATAATCTTTAAACAAGAGGGTATTTAAAAAGAAAAAAAGTAAATTCTCTACCAATGTTTAAGAAACTAGAAACGCCAGAGGCACTCGGAAAAGAATAAAAACACAAAGGCCAGAAGGAAGAAAAGAGGGAAGATAAGAGGTTGTTTAGAAGTTTCATTAATGCATTTAAACATCGGGATTAGGAAGCGAGATATTCCGGCACTCAAGGCTCCTCCAGCTGAGACCGACATTAAAATTACACAGCTCTAACCGACTCTCTGTGGGGGGGGGGTGGATTGGAGTAATTATAATCCGCCCTCTTTCCCCCCTTCTTCAAGGAGTGGAAACAGAATGGAAATCCTTAATAAGGGGCTCTCTCCATTAAGGGGCTTCCTTACAGTAGTCTCAGGAACTTATAAAAAAAAAGAAAAGTTCCGCGGTTTTATTAAGCAGGAAAGTTTTTTTGTTTAGGGATTACAAACGACTTTAATTTCGCCTTATACAAAAATATTTTAATGTACCGAGGCTTTATATTTTTTTCTATCCTGTGTTGAAATACAGAGTGAAATATTTCACTAATTGTTGTATTCAATTAACTTCAAGAGGGCAAGGATCCACTTCCACGGATTCCTTTTCATCCGGGGGGTTAAAGGGAGTCCAAGAACTCAAGAGGATGTGACATATAAAATAATAATATATAAAAAAAATCTGCAAATCTCAGCTCAGCACTATATATATCTTGTGTTTGAATATTAGAACACTAAATGAAGAAATTCAGCGGCCAAAACCAAAAGATGGAATGAGGAGAGAATAACAGAAGATGAAGAACAAGAGAAAACCAATTAAAGCCTTCACTATAAATAGAATTATTCATTATCTCCACCCGTTCACATCTTCAAAATTTTTTTATTACCATAATTTTCAGATATTCAATACAGTAAACACTTTCTATTGCCTATATAGGTAATATCCTCAATAGATAATGAGTAACACTTTATCAAATCAAACAACATTTATTGATAACTAAGTGAATAACTAGTTACTCATGGGTTAAATAGCCTCAATTAAGCAAGCGGTTAAGACTCCAGAACCCGATATGCAAACCAAGACATTTGGCTCTGAATGCGACTGAACTCACTCAGGCTTGTGCAAGACAAATATATGGAGCAGTAAATTATATCCACCTTAAGAAAGTAGTGAAATTAATCAAAAGAAATCACATCAGAAATCTTACAAAAGACTCAGTTTTACTTCTACAAACTATTTCAAGGCATACGTCAACCTCATTGAAAAAATTTCACCACATGGACTACTCTGGAGGCTTAAAAGTTTTAATGAGAGAAATATTCAGTGTTTAAGGAACTCTCCTTAAACATATTCAATGGCAGCTTAAAATAGTGCCATCTGAAGTAGCTAAGTACCCACTGTGCCAGTGAGGACAAGTACCCTTTGAGCAAGTATGCAGGACTTAGAGTGAACTCAAATTGGGTTAAGGCAACCTATTTTGCTATTAAAAATCAAACATTACAGATTTTGATTCATCTCAGCCTGCGGTGATTGAACATTCAGACAATAAAAAGAATTACTGTATGAAACATGAGGTAAATTGTTGGCTATTGCTCTTTCCATTTGAAATTAATAACTGAGTTAAATTATTTGAACAAAATAAAAATAACAAAGTAAGGTAAAAAGTCACTTGAATTTATTTTTAAACAAATCAGAAATATATTGTTTAATATATTTAAAATTCATATTTACCTAGTAGAGACTATTTTGTATCTTTCAAAGGCCTTACGAATAATAACCGATTCAAGTTGATTGGTTGTATTAGAGATATGAAATGTTTTCATGCTGTCTGTACTTTTTATGAATTTGTGATTGATGTTTTTTTTTGTGTGTTTTTTCTCGACCCCTCAAATAATGAACATAATTAATAAACAAATGCATTATGTGAAAAAAATAATTCAACGTGATTACTTCCTTTTTCTCCAACGGTAGTATTTTAAGGTCCAAATGAAATACTTATCTGTTAGATGATATTCTGTGGCGACTCTACTTTAATATCTGGAGGTGAGGAGCCTCCACGAGATTGGGGGATGGATGGATTGGAATGAATGGATTGGGGATGGATTGGAAAACGGAGCTCATTTTCTGTTTAGAAATTACCAAATAACATTTTTGGTTGTAGACTACTGTAATTTATTGGCATTAAGCCTTTTCTTTATTTAAAAATGTTTGTAAATAAAAAATAGTCACTTTTTCTCTGGAATTCAGGCGTATAGAAGATAGGCACTTGATTTTCTCTTATTGCCTGAATAAAAAACGAGGAAGAACTTCCCCAAGAGAAGTCCAATTATTCAGTGCTAGACTTAAAAGAAGGATCTAAAAATTCTTTCGACTCGGCTGATTAAACCATTGACTCAAGAGAGGGAGAGGGGGGGAAGGGAAAAATGAAATGGGGGAGGGAAAAAAGAGCAAGGAGGGGTTCATAAAAATACATCACTGCGCTGGCTTGGGCCTTATCAAGGAGCCATTGTTCTCAACTGAACCAAGAGAGCGCTCTAGTCGAGGAATAATTCACACTGTTATGAATGAGAGTGAAAGCGGGGGAAAACCTAATGAAACTCTTTGCCGCCATCAAATGGGAAGAAAAATCTGCTTTTATTGCGGGGAGTGAATCCGCTCCAGTATTTTACCTACCCGCTCAACCCCCACCCCCTCACCCTACCCTTCGTGTCCATTAAAACTGCAACCGTTTTATTGCCAGGCTTATAGCCAGCGCGGCTGGAAAATATTACATCATTTAGTCTCTGCTAACTGAGTCGGGGAATATCCAATTTCGAAGTCGATTCAAACAGTGTATGAGCATAAAACATGCTATAAAATTTTTTGAAATAATTTGTGAATCATTAAAATAAATGGGAAAGAAACGTTTTTCTTTCAAATTCACTAAAACGTTAACCGTTTGCGGTCTCTGGTTTATGAGAAGTATCGTTCAAAGTTAAATAATCGGTAATACACCAAACTGATTCGATCTGAAAAATAGTGTAAATTAATAAATACATGTAAAAATAGGGAAAAACGGGAATTAGATACACAATAAATTAAATAATTTGAGATGAAATTAAGCCTAGCACATTTCAAAACAGTTATTTATTTATTTACTACATATTTCATAAAGGTAAATAAAAGTAAAATCGGACTATAACAGTAATACAATGGGGAAAAAATTATTACCTGATTCTTTCATATACATATTAGCCTATTATTTATCACTATTAACAAAGGATGTTTAATTTTTAAATAAACCAAATTAAAGATACTTAAAAATTTTGATCGAAAAAGTATATTTTCCTCGATAATATGAATATAAATATGAAAATTCTTATCTAATGGTTTTTATTCCAATCTATTTAAGGTGTTTCTTTTTTAGTTATAATAAAAATTCTTTTTCAGTTATTATAAAAATTCTTTTATAGATCATATTTATTCATTTTGCATTACTATTAACAATGAAAGATAGTTGATTATTTCTCACAAACAAAGTTAAAAGTACTTTAGAAGAAATGTTTTTGAAAAGTCGTCATTTAAGTCTTAAATCTGACAGGACAGGTGATTTGGACTTCAGAAAGTGTATGATGGCAAAATCACAACATTTCCTTTTGCCACATATTCCACATATAGGTAACTGAAAGTTAAAATATATATTTTTCGATGTTGAACAGGCTTTTGATCGGGTGATATCCGGGACTGCTTTATTAACTTCGTGGATTCCTACTCCCTACATACTTTCTCACTGATAGATGATTAAACAAAGTAAACCTCAATGGTTCCTATTCATCCCTCTTCTCTCAGTACGCTGGTGTTCCTCAAGGTAGTACCTTCGGTCCCATTCTCTGTACAGTCTATAGAGCTGGCATCCTAACACTACCCTCATCATGTACGCCGATGATAGATGTGTGCTCGGAGATAATAATAACCCTTTAATTGCATCCCAAACTCTCCAATCCCTTCGAGGGATGTGCTCGAAGAGTGGTGTTGAAATTAGAGAATTAAAATAGATTTCATCAAATCACCTTTACCCTTCATCTTAGACCTACTAACTGCCCTAAAGAATCTTTTAATAACGTTGCTCACACCCCTGTTGAACAGATCCACAACGTATGGACAAACCTTGGAATATTAACACAAAACTGAAAAGACAGAAAACTACACTTAGATTCCGACAATTTCAGCACTTACTAGACAAACGGTCTAATCCATTACAAAGGACTGATCTACATGACTATAATAAGGCCTACGGACATATGGTGTTGAGAATTGTGAGTCCACTAACTCTTGGAATTCCTCTCGTATCCAATCCTTCCAATCCAAAACCTTCGTAAAATCCTCAATGCTCCTTATTTCGCCACAAATAAATCCATCCAGAATGGCGATAATGTTCCATGTATAACCGAACTAGCCCAAACCAGATATTAATCATTCCAATATAAACGAGAAGAAAATAAAATGGCCTCGAGACCTTCCAATGTGGTAATGTTATTAGTGTGGTACCAACGGGTAGTTTCTCTACATGTCTATATCTTCCTATTATACAATAACATCAAATTTAATAGGTCTAATTTTATATAAATACAGTTGTAAATAGCAGTACATAAATACAAAATATATATAAACATAGTTCAGTAGACATTGTAGTTGATTATTATAGTCCTTCGAATTCAAAGTCATTTGTTGGAATTTATTTCCGGATCATATAAGAGTGTAAATGTGACTGGAGATTATTTTATTTATTTATTTTTTCATTTACATAGCTTGATTATGTTTTTTTTCTTTATCGTTATGTTTGTATGTATTTAGAGAGAGATTTTATTAATTTTTACGTAACTTTTTTTTTAATTTTTATTATTTTATTTTAGTATGGATGTAATCAGTTATCACTATTATTTATTACCCAACAATGTTGTGGCAGATTGTAATATTTATCAATAAGAACAAAAAAAATTTTGTATAATTAAATAAACATTTCCGAATTAAGGTCAGTTAACAATAAACATTCCGTTTCTCTTTCGTTTCTAATTTGGCTACATATACTATATTTTATTAGACATTATATACTTTATAATAAAGTATTTCGTTTCTTTTAAATATTAAATATATAAAAATAATAATTAAAGGAATTAAAGATTCGCAGACAATAGCGATTTCGATAAAATGAAAACTGAATAAAATTAATTATTTTTGCAGACCGTTACAAATGGTAATTAATGGTAAATAGGTACATTTTAAGTATTTTTATTATCCAGTTGCTGACATATCCGGAATTTTCACCTAAAATAGAGGAGCATTCCATCAAAAGTAAAGATTTTTTGACTAATTCAAATTCAACATCTAAACGTATTCCAAATCAACATTTAAAAAGAATTGAGCTTATCTCTACAAGTTAGTCCAATAATAATTTTTAATAATAACTTTCTAAAGAATATATTGACTTTCGAAAGAAAACTAATTAATTGTTTCTTCTCCTAATGTAAGCTAAGAGAAATGTGAGAACTAGGGCAACAGAAAACTGAGATTAGAAAAGAAAAGATTGGAAATAGGCCAGTAATAAGATGGAAATGGCGGAGACTGCTAGGCGCCTAATGCTGATAACAGGAGAACTGATAAGAGAGCCCTCACTATAGGCGAGTGGTATTGTCCGTTAATAGTCTTAAGCTCTCGGCTTTATCTATCTTCTCGATTATCCGGAGAAGAGAGTCAACCCCCTCTCTTCGTCTTGAGAAGGCTTCTCTTATTGTGTCTCATCTCCGCACATCGCTGTAGAAGATAGTCAGTAATTAAAAGTTACAGAAACCAAAAATACAAAATACCCCAAACTTTAAGCATTTGAATCAAATTTTGTTAATTTTCGTATGTACATTATGAGATGTAAGTTCTCTTATATTATAATTTAGGAATTTGTGTTAATTGTTTTGTGATTTTATTTTAACATATTCTTCCTCTTCTGCACATTTTCACTTCAATATTTCTTCTGTATAACAATTCTTATCTGTTTATTTTTAGTTTTCTTCTTACCAACTGTTTGAATATAAACTTCCTCAACACATTACCTCTCTTATCCTTCAGTTTTTGTTTAGTTGTCTTAGAGTGATGAGGCGCCAAAGATTGATTTGTCTCTTTGGAGTGTCGATGTGAGATGTGCTGCAATTTGTCGTAGCATATGCGGTATTTGTAAATATCTGCTTAGATAGTGCCTGATTACTAATGAGTTTTTTCCGATAGTTTAGGGATTCAAGACAGAGATGAAAAACCACTATAAGTTCGCGTATGTACGTATAATAACTATTCGTTTGTAAGTGGATGAAATATAGTACTATATTTGTTATTTGTAGTATTTTTCAATTACCAAAACATGTTATATTGCTTTCATTATATTTTTTTTCTGAAAAACTATTGAACTGACTTCTTAGAATCGGTTTCAAAAAATTAAAATTATCATTGTTTGTTCAAAAATTGCTCGTGATGAAATAAACTAAAATTTCAATTTTTTTTTTTATTATTAGAATAATACTTATTTAGCATTAGTGAGGAATTTTAATCACTCTCCATCTTCATCCTTTCATCTCAATCCATATCCCTTTCTCGCAATGTAATATTTACTTATTTAATATTTTATTTATTATTTATTTTCACGGCATTGTGTATTTTTTTTTTAATTTATTAAGTATTGCGGGTATTGTGTTTCTCTTTTCTTGTTCCGTAGCCATTTTAAGTTATATCACTAGAAAATTTGTGGTTAATTTGAATTTTCACAATGCCATATTTTTTTTTTCGTACCCTCCATTGAAAAATAAGGAATAATTAGGTACAATGATGTCAGTTGAGAATGTGCTTCCTTTTTCAACCCATGGGTATTTTAAGGGCTATGTCGAGTATACACTGTATGTGCAGAGTCGATGGCGTGAAAATATGGGATTGAGAAGTTTTACCACACATTTTCTATTGATATAACTTAAAATGGCTACGGGACAAGAAAAGGGAAATACAATACCCGCAATACTTAATAAATTTTAAGCTTGACCGATACGTGCCATAAAAAAAAATATTTATAGAGCGTTTATAGTTATACGGGGATGGTTTAGAATCAGGTAACCGCGAGGGAACCCCATTTCTTAAGTCCTTTTTGCTAACATTCAAATAACCAGTAAAAACTATTATTCCTCAGTCTCTAACCTTTGATTAGATTAGATTAGATTAGATTAGATTTTTATTCAGGGCGATCAACGTCTAGGTTATTACACCCTTTTTACTTCATCTATCTTCTTGACTTTGACATTTGATGGTTGAATGTAGACTATTTCCTTTTTACACTGGTCGGTATTGGTGGATTGTATTTTAGTATAAAGTTGTGTTTCTTTCAGAAATTTTATTATTTTGTCTATGGATTCTTCTGAGTCTTTAAGGGCCAATTCTCTTGTTCGTGGAATTTTATTATTTTCGAAGGCTTGACGAAATGATGGGCATTCTTCAATTATATGCTTTATTGATAATGGGGAATGACAGGTTTGGCATATAGGCTGGTCCTCTTTTGTGATTTCTAACCTTTGAGTTTTCGTTTTAAAAAAAAAAATTTTATTATATACATATAAAAAAAAAAATATTTTATTAATTTATTTATTATCATTTTTTAAAAGGCTTACATTTTCGAACACAGTTCAGAATCCAATAACGAAAGAAATTCAAGAACCACTTATCTGACAATCCGTGAAAAGTGATATAATTTACCATTTTTTCTTCTATTCCTTTTGTTTCTGTTTTCATCTAATTATTTAATAAGATATAAAGATAAAGACAAAAAAAAAATCCCATCCCCCGAAAGTGCAGGGAAAGTTTCGCTGAGGCTGCAGGGGACAAGAGCAATGAAGTTAAGAAGGGAGTTTAAAGTTTTTAATCCTCGAGGATGGCGTGGAGCAAGTTGGTCCATCAATTTCCCTCCCCTTCCCTTATTAAGGCCCTGATCCCGGTAAAAAATGTCCCGGAGTCAGTCTTCGGCCAACGTCGGCTCAGATTAATGGTGCAGTATTAAAAGTCTTACAAGAGGCTCTACACAATCTTAAGCGTTTTACCCCTTGGCTACGTCGTACAGGGATGAATTTCCCGTTGAGGAAGTTACAGGAGGTTGAAGGAGTAGAATGTAAAAGTCGTTTAAGGAGTACAACATGCTTTCAAATAAACATGGATCAAATTTTGTAGACGATAGTCGGAATGTAGCAGAGGTCGGAATAGAATATAAACTGCTAAGTGCTACTGAATTGTGGCATATGAATCGGCGTTTTTGCCTACATCATTCTTCTTCCTTAGGGCTATATTAAAGATATAACCAATGAGTAACTCTACATACAAATTCTAGTGCTACACTGCCAACTATCTCGCTATAACTAATGCAAAAGTACTGTCATGACATTGACTAGTATAAGTTCAATCATTGCAATTGCTACGATAGCTCCTGCCACATCTGTAGACAATCCGGGTAAATATAATTGGGTTTCAAAGTGAAGGTAGCTTCATTGTCGCCACTTATACTATACTATATCATTCAGGATATAGTATAATAATAGAAATAATATCAATAATAGAACTCATACTTATTTTGTACCATTTAAATTTTTTAAGATTTTTTTATTTATTATTTTTTTTTTTTTGCCCTAGTCTAATTATAGATTACTCTCAAATTTTCATTTCCCTTAAATTGTTTCTAATATATAAAATTGAATGTTATTCGCTATATTCTCACGTTATTTCATAATAACAAAAGAGATTTTAAAGCAGCATTTAATGATTCCATGTGAATAAGGGGAAGCTCATTTTTCATTGTGCTGGATTAACATGTTTCAATATTTTTTATGTAGCCTGTGTTGTTTTCTAATCAGCACTTTATACTTACGAATAATGATCAAAATAGTTTTCAAAACGTTCCTGCCACATCTATATACAATCTGGTAAATTGGTTTAAGGTGAAAGTAGCTTCATTGTCGCCACGTTTACTATCATATATCACTCAGGACATAGTATAATAATAGAACTAATATCAACAATAGAACTGATAATTATTTTGTACTATTAAAATTTTTCAAGATATTTTTATTATTTTTTTTTTTTTTGCCCTACTCTAATAATAAATTACTCTTAAATTCTAAATGGGGCAATGTCACTTATTTTTATTTTTCTAATATTTATTTGAACGAGTTTAACTATTATGGTGGCAACCTTCGTAGCAACCACGATAGCACGATCCACGATGCCACGATAGCCACGATCGTGGCAACAACGATAGCAACCTTCCTGTAAATTTAAGTGATTAAGTAATTATGTTAATAAGTAATATACATTGTATACCAAAAACTTATTAAATGCCACCAACCTCGCCTTCATTTCTCGAATACCAAAAAAAAAATAACGTCTTTTCCATAAAATCCAAATTAATCTAATGTAACATTATTAAATTTTTGTCAAGATTTTCGGAATTCACTGTGAATTCCCTGCAATGTAATAACCAATTAGTTGGAAAATATCGCTTCTTTAGGGGAACATAGCGTCTAACGCATAATAAATACGAAAAATAAATACTTTTCAGAAATAATTGGTAGAATCTCACCCACTGAATTTTTGAGATACAAATTTAGTGATTAAAAAAAAACACTGCATGATTTCATCAGATTTCCGGGGTCTGTCTAACATTGCGAAGCTGGTTTAATTTCAAAGGGTCATTGAGAGGTAAGAAAAAAAATTAGATATCTGCAATAATATCAGTACCTACTATTTTTTGGTTTTTGTTTTACTATCTCGCACATAGGTCTCCCCCTTAATGTTCCCCTAAGTGGGTTACTACTCAAAACATTATTTTATATTCAAAATTTGTTCGATTTGTTTCGTTATTTTTTCTAAAGGATGAAAGAGGTTATAACTAATCGGAAAACGAAATTGCTAAAATACTAAAACGGCTGTTACTTTAGTAATCGTGGGACTGAAGTTGGGATGTATCATTACATTTGGCTAGAAGGGCTAGAGATAGTAAGTAATAATCATCCAAATAAATTTATGGTATCTGACTATTTTAATAAATTATTGTATACAATTTTCTTGTATATCCATCTATAAAAAATGAGCATATAGCCAGAAACGACGGCGTAAGAAAACAATTGGGTTTATACTTAAAATGAAATCATTACTATTTTTTCAACAATATTAAATGTGGATGATATCTGTTTCATTTTCAGATGAAACCAATAATAAAAAGAAATTAAGGTTCTTATTTTTAATCCTCATATTTAAGCAATATTAGCTCAATTTTTACGTGCTTTTTTTTCTCAGTACTAATTATGAAAATTAGTATTAATTTTGGGTAGTACAATTTCCCTCTCTCCCCCTGGATCAGTGAGTCATCTCCTGTGGGTTCTGAAGTCCTCCTGGGATTCACCCAGCCTCTTAAATTGAGTACCCTTAATTGGATAAAAATTTGGCATGAATTTGACCAAATCACCTCCTTGCACAACCGTTGGTCTAGTAACAGTACTTCTTTACAAAGTACTGAACCCCTGACCTGGGTTGTAGCGGTACTGATTATAATTTTTTTTTCTCCCCTCTGGGTCCACCACTTGTGTTAAATAATCCGTTAACGATCTTGAATATTCCAGTTAATTATCCGGAGTAATTTATTTGATTGACTCAATGTAAAACAACTTCATCAAGACAAGCGGAAGAATACAATCTAATTGAAACCTTTTTTCATCGGGCTAAGTTTTAATCCGGAAACAGCGACAATTAGTCCTGCAACAGGAAGGAGGGAGGCTTTAAATACTCACGATGGTTAGCTTCACTTCCACTACCAACTGTATCTCCTCCTTTATTTTCTCAAAATTTCATCTGAATGCAGAGAAAAAGTCAAACCTGAAAATTAAATTTGTGACTTATTCCAATATACGTTTTTAATTAATTTTTATTATGTATATTATTTTTGATTTATGGTAAAATTAATTCATTTTCAGATATATTTAGTAAATACTTCAAAACAACTGTTACAAGCAATAAACAATTAGTACATAGTGAATTTGTTGTCCATGTTCCATAAACACACAAACTCTTAAATTACTATATAATATATTATATATTATATAATATATTATATATTATACAATATATTATATATTATATAAGCACTATGTGATGCTTTTTTACCACTAGATTATTTCCAACGTAAATGCAAGTCATTACGCTTATGAATATATATTTATTTCATGAAACAAAAATTATACATTGTATTGTAGTGCTTGCATCAAAGTTTCAGATCAAATTGAAGGCACAAAGCATTGAAGGCACTAACTTTTTATAAACGAAGCGCCGTTATTTCACGAGACAAAATAATAATAAAAACACTCCATTTCTTTTTTTAACTGGGTTAAAGAAATTTTTTCTCCTTTTCTTTTTTTTAATAAAGTAATTAAACTTTTTTTATTTAATTAACCTAAATACAGATCTAATAACGCAGTATAACATCTCTTCTTATAATAAAATATCCCCCATTCTCAATCTTTCGACTCTTCTTGAATCGAGAATCGCGACTTTGTCGTGTAGAGTCACTTTAGAGTACGACTATTTTAGAGGAGTCGAATCATTTATTCGATTCTCAATTCCCCTGCCTACTTCTTAATTTAAACCACGCCTACTATTTCTTGTCTCAATGAAACTCAGATTGCCATGAATGACTAATAAGAATGGATATAGTTTCGTCTATTCAAATAATTATCACACATACCTTTATTCTGTGTAAAACTTTGGCAGAGTGTACTAGTTATGTCGATGTGCTAATATTGGATATCCTGTAATGTCTTCTTTTTTTTCCTATACCTATTGTCATATTTGAACATCATCCGTTTTTCAAAGCTCGAAAATGTTAAACTAAAGCCTAAAGATCAACCCCCTCGAAGCAATCCATTACTTAGGACAATTAGAAAGTTATCGAGGAGATAGCAGAGCCATTCGTCAGGCCGAGGTGAGTCGGATTTAATTAGTCGAGAGTGATTGATGGAGTCTCATTAGGGCGGGGTCATTTATCCACGTAATTGGATAGGTCCACCATAGGCTCCGCCCCCAAGCGAGGACAATGTCACCCATTATGGCGCCCGTCCCCTGATGAGATAAATAATTCATTATAATGCGGCCGGCGATCGATAGAGTACGCTGTCTCCCGCAGATTCCCAGCGGTGATCTATTTCCTAATCAGGGGGTGGCTTAAAAAATTGTCTCCCTCAGCTAACTTATCCACTCAATATAATGCCAGTTATATAAGCTACCATGGTTTCACAATAACATTTTAGATACTGTTATAGTTGATTTATTGACATAAATAAGAAATTGAAGATAGAATTATAAATCATATATTATAAATATCCCATTGCTCACACCCACACTCGATTTTTCTTTATATAGTGCCAAATTCAAGAAAATTTATTTAATTTTGGAAAAATGATTTAAAATTAAATGAGCATCAAAATTAGTAGGATTAGAATACAGTTTTTGTTTTGGTAAAGAGGGTAGAGAAGTTGCATAAGCCCATAATTTTTTTTTAATCACAATTATTTCAACACGACTCCACCGATTTCATCAACAAACTTCTGAGTTGTTTAGGGCCCTTTTAAACTACACGAAATGCGACAAACGGGAGCTTCATATACAAAGCATTTTTTTTATCCCATCATTTTTACAACTTACCAACAAGTTTCGGTTAGGTTTATGGTCACCGTATGGACAGACCGTTGTCACACTGCTCCACTGTCTCACTTTCGTGAAATATTACTTCGTCGAATCTCAAAGAAATATAGCTTTATAGAGATTTATATCGCATACATACCCAGTTTAAAAATATATTCAATTTTAATAATAATTCATTCAAATAACAAGTCAATTTTTGACAAGATGGCAATAACAAATGTTGGAAAGATGGCTGGCCAAGTGGGATGAAAGTTCACCAAATAAATCAAAAGAGTAGTAAAACCATGGTCGACATCCTACCGCAACAGCCGTAGGGAGGAAGTTGCTCTGGCCCGCTTGAGAATAGGCATACTCTCCTCACGCACTTTCACCTGATCATAAAACTGCCACCTCCAACGTGACAATATTGTCAGTCCTAACATATTTTTGAAGAATATACTCACTATTTGCCAACAATTACATTAGCGTTTAAATTTTTAAAAGCATATCGCCTTATTTCTAAATTATAAACCCTCTTTGATTTTATTTTATTATTATTTTTTTTTCTATCTATTTAATAATTATTATTTTTTATATTTGTTTGAATCACCTGCATGTGGTTTTTAAGGAACGTGTGTGTTTGTGTATCTGTGTGAGATTACATGTTTTAACTTAATGATAACATATCAAAGGCGTTGATAACCAAAATGTTTTACGCCTTTAAACAGCAACAAAGAAACAACAATAAGTCTATTAACCAACTGTATTTTTTGTGGTGACATGGTTAAGTAAACAGAATTTTAATATAAATTACAACATTTTTTAATAATTTCTAAAAAGAAAATACGTGTAATATTAAATTTTAAACAAAAGTGCCACTAAATTAAATATAAGAAAAGATGGATAGAAACAAAGACGATGCTGCGGAAAAGCGACATAAAGATGTAAAAAAATAGATTATTATTGATCAAACGCGCTAGGTGAATTAATTCATTTTTATATAATCCTTAAAAGTTTCTATACCTTTTTTAATATAAAAACATATGATACAAAATATATTAAAATGGTTTAATAGATAATGAAAAAATCTGCAGAACCAACTTTCGACGATTTACATTACTTCAATGCTTGGAATAAATATAATGAGGAAAATGAAAAACGTTAACTCATTGGTTTTCCAGGGTAAGGAGAGAGAGGAAGGGAGGGAGAGCAGAGAGGTATCATAATCCATCTAATCCGGAAACAGCCAACTGGATCAGGACTGTAATTGTAATGGCAGTGATAAAGCGGAAGCTGTTATGCTAACTGCACAGATAAAGGACTTGGACCCGCATCTTCCTGGTCCAGGCAAGATTACCCAGCGGCTTCTCTCCGAGTCCTTGCGATGGGAAATAACTTATTAAGAATTTTCCTTCGCGGAACGGCAGTTGAATTAGTGAAGCCAGCCGGGCAAAAAATGTTGGTGTGTTCGAAGCAGATGGCGAAAACGATTGTCCTTTTTTTATTATTTCCTATCAGCAATAATAGCTTTATGATGAACTTTTAATTTCGAGTTGTTGTTTTTTTTTTTTCTAGACAGAAAATACGTTACTAATAAAGCAAAAAGTTGAACTGGACAAATTATAAAAAACGATTACTAAAAAATACACAATATTATTTAAAAGACACCATAAAATAGCGTTATAGAATTTCTTTTAATCTGTCGTAGCATTATTTAGTTGTTTTACAAATTGCAAATTGATAATATTAACAATATGCTATTATTCCTTAAATGAGTAAAAAAAAATTACTTTTTATTGCATACTAAGAAAGTTGACTTTCCAGTCACCTTGAGGTGGAAGGAATCCATAGGAATTACTTCGGGTAAAAAGCACGATACATCTCTGAACCTTAAATTATTAAAACAGAAAATAAACTGCCCACAAATTGAGGAGGACCACTTTCATAATTCATAAAAATTCTAATACAATATATATTTTTTAAATTTAGATTCTTTTATTAGGTTCTTATTTATACATTTAGGTTATTGGATTTTTAAAAAAAATTATTCACTTATAATTAATAAAACATTAAATTTAAATTTTTACATTGTTTTTACGTGCGTTCTTATGTTTAAATATAAATATATATTTTATTCCTTTATTCAACGCATAATTGTTCCTTGTTTTTTGTTTTTTTTAAATACTTATATACATGGGGGAATCATTGATTATAAATATATGTATTAATTAATTCACATTTAAATAAATTTAAGATTTCAAGATGAAAACTAGCAATCCATAGAACTATAATATAACGTTTTTATATTGGATTGATAGCGTTGGAGTGAGTGTGTAAAGTTGCCGAGTGATGTAAAGTACAAATCAATAAAAAGGTAATCATCAATGAACTGAAGGGTAAACGTCCTCTGATTGACCGAGACGTGGATGAGAGGATTGTGTTAGCTCTAATCTGGATTTGTAGTGGGAGTGGACAGGCGGGAGTAGTAGTAGGCGTTAGTAGTATCGGCTTCGAACCACCGGGTTCATCAAATCCTTCTATTTATTTAGGATATAGAAAAATAAATAATATGTTTTATTTTTAAAAAAAAACATAAAATATTTATATTTTAATTTTTACTCATTACTATATCTCCTTTAAATGATTATTGATTATAAAAGTGCTAATGCATTATTATTTGTAATTGTTTTTGAATATTGAAAGAAAATTAAATAAATACAAGAATTTTAGTACTAAAGTATTTCTTAATTGAATTTACTTATCTATTACATAATAAGTAGATAAGAGAGAAACACGTAGTGCGGTATAGTATAATAATCAATGTAGTAGAAAATCGCATAATGGCTCGCCCCAACGGCAGTTAACAGCCTTTCACTTGGTTTGGACTGTAAGATAGTTTTCATAATGGCAGCATTTACTATCGTGGCAGTACTGTCGCAATAAATCTGACGTTTAGTTACTATTAGGTTTAGAGACAGTAAAACTTCTGTCACTTTAACTGCATTATGTATAGTACTACTTAACAGCAAACTGTCGCACCTTTTCCTCCTTAATATCAATTTTATTTATTTGTTTATTTATTTATTTAAGTGTTTCGACCACTAGGGCCATTTACACTGAGTTTACAAAGTTAGTAGATAACATTTGACATATTAACAAAGTTACAAAGTGAGAAAGTTACATATAATTACAAAGTGAGAAAGTAACAAATTAACAATTACAATTACAAGTAACATTACATTACAATTAAAAGTTACAAATTTACAATTACAATTACATATTTACAATTAAAATTACATTTTTACAATTATGATTTACATTTTAAAAAGTTGCAATTAGATTTGAGGTAGTTAGTAAATTGCTATAATGAATTTTGCATCCACTTATATCTATTGCGGGACAGTTAGACTATATGTGATCGTAAATATTAATGATTTTTAAGAAGTGAAAAAGTTTTGTTATTGTAGTGGGATCTTCTCTCAACATCTCCTGTAAATCTGAAGAGAACCGATGTGGTTCGTGAGCAATTAAAAAAAGTATTGTTCTCAAATATTGTGTTTTTATTATTTCTGTACTTGAAATTGACTTTTTTAAATGTTTTTAATCTTATTTACAGGAATTGTGATTTGGCGACGTCATTTTTTTCTCAACACATTTAGGTTAGTGTTAACAAAGAGATAATAAAGACAGAACAATGTTGCGCTTCCGTGAATATTCTATAGTCTTCTGTTGCTGTGTAAAAAATCATTAAAGAAATATAATTTTGTAGTGATTATATAACATTGAACTGCATTAATCATTTCATTACATCTGCTGGCAAAAAAAAGACTAGGTATGTCTACAATTTTTTTTTGTAACATAAACGAGAAAGCTGTATAAGTTATATATCTTATAACTGTGATAAATTGTTAAGAAAAAAAATACTATAATAAATTATCGGGGGAGATTCCCACTAAATTAATTATATGTAATATAAAATAGATTTAAAAAAAATGCTGCACTAGAGAAGCGAAGAAAGGATGCATGAAAGGAAAGAAAATGAATCAACCTGCCAGAAGTCATTAATTTGACGATGTGATCCTTATATAGTCTATATAATAGACAAATAATCCAATAAAATGATACAATATTTCTGTTACTTAAAATATCTATTAAACATAGTTATTTGTTATTATTTTAAACTAAATAATATATGTAAAATTATTTATGTTTATTGTGATATTTATTCTGGTGCAACTATCAAAAATTTTAGGATTTCTGTATAAAATAAGCCGACGCTGAGGAGAGCACGACTAAAAGTGAGGGCGGGCCGAGGCGACGCATGCGCACTGACTCCGAGACTATTTAATTACAAAGAGCGGACACTAATTGCTCCATCCACACCCACAAAATGGCGGGCAGGGCGTGCCCTTCCGAGATAATTTACCTATTTCCTTATCTCTCTGCTCACGAGCACGGCTCATAATTAATACAGTTCCATTTAATCTCTTTAGTTTCTGCCTCCTCTAACTGTAATGGGTTCGTTGCTCCGAACCAGTTCAATTTATTGGGAGTTTTTCATGATAAGTCCAAGAATAAGGTCACGCACATATCACTTGAAAATATTTTGAGCAGAACACTATTAAAATTTAATTATCAACAAAGCAGTATCATGTGAAATTATAACGCACAAGAAGCTTAAGAAACTAAAAAAAAAAATTTATATCACGGTTTAAAATTTATTTAAAATAATATATTTCCGATATAATAGTTAATTAAAAGTAGAAAATATACAATTAATAACAGTAAATAAAAAGAGTAGAATTACAATTTTAAATACATATTTCATGTTATCAAAATAGAATATTGTAACTGCACAATAAAATGTATTCACCTCAAAATTATACCTATGTTTGCGTTTTAAATTTTCCTTTTTATAGGTATTATAGCTTGACGAGGCATAATAATTTTGTCATTCAGAATTTGAGTCATCAATTTATGGATATAATTAAATTATGAAATCAGAATCTACTTAATCATTTAAACAATTACTGTGCTTTAATAAAGTTTACTGTTAAATTTAGTATATCTTCTCATAGTTTTATTGTTAACTTTAAAATCATCGAAACTACATAATGAATGAAAACTGTCAAACAAATTTTCCAAGATTGCACCTACAGGAGTACCAAATAGATGGGAAGCATTATTTCAAGCCTAAAAATTAATAATTAGTTAATACAAATAATAAAGCTAACTCCCATCACCTAATTATTTATTGAACATATAACTAAGTGATCACAACACGCTTTCTTATAAAGTATTGATGCAAATATAAGAAAATTTTCAGATGAAAGGCATTCCAGAGAAGAGAGAAAATTGGTGTCTATACAAAATATTAATAAATAGTTACAATTTATATTTTTCTGATCTGATTCTTAAGTCTATTTAAATAAATAAACTAACTATATATAAATAAAATGAATAAAACTATATAAATAACACCCTCTGATATTATTCAAGTACTCTGTTATTACATGCTATCAGGATGGATGGTGTATTTTTATAAATATCGAACAAAAATGATGGAGTTTAGCAAAAGTCAATAAATCCACTTTTAGGTGGAGTAATTATTTAAAAATTATTATGGGAGCATATCATATACATAAGTAAAATTTATATTATTATTTTTTAAAGAAGGTTGATTTATAACCCTTAGCTGACAGGAAAAAAATATAATTTGGATATAAACAGAATACGTTTTTGTTGGAAAGTGGAAGACTTTTATTAAAAAACAGAGTGGTCCAACTGCCATTGGGTTGCTATATACGCAGCATACAAAAACTAGTTGGAGAATGGCTTATTATTCTTGCATAGGCATAAACATTAAATATTAAAATACATAATAGTAGTACATGATTTTTTTGTTCTAAATTATTTTTATGCTTTGATATTTTTCTTTTTCTATATTTTCATTTAGTTTACATCTTTTTTCCTTTTTTTTATTTTTTATAAAATATTCATTTTTTGTATTGTATAATTAATTAAATAATTAACCTATTCATCTACATTTAGCTCTCTCTTAGTGTAATAAATAGTAAAAATTCTAAATATAGAAAAAACATATTTAATTAAAATTTTATAAAAAAAAAAAATACTTAAATATAAGTAATAAATATATACGTGATAATTATAAAAAGTTATACAAATTTCAAAAAAGGGGCAATAAATATAAAAATAATAAATAGAAAAAGTAATAAACATATATATTAAAAATTATAAAACATACAATTTTAAAAATCTAATTTGTGAAAAAAGTTTTATTTTTCAGATGGGAATATATCTACTTTTTATCGAAAACTCCTTGATTGTAATTAATGCCTTATTTAATTTTTAAAAATAACAATAATAAATATTATAATTTATTTATTGAGAATACAATACTATAGAACTGAATAGTGTTCCTAATCTAAAATAAAAAAAAGACATCGACTGCGACTGTCTACTGAACCAATAGCACTAACGACACCAATCAGCCGCCCAAAGCCAACGCATACAATTTGGGTCTAGAATATCCTGTCAGAGATTATTTATTCATTACAGGAGCAGATCGATATGGTAAACAATGTATAATGGTTACATGGAGCGATACTCGAGCCTCAGAGCCGTAATGGCAGGGGAAATTATGGTGAGCAAACAACCACTGTTTGCCAACCTGTGAGCGACGGTGGAGGTGTTAATTGTATCTCGTATATTTTACATAACTTGCGATAATATAAATTAATATTTCTTATAAATTTTGGTGATATCTGATTGTATTACAATAATAAGAATTGATATGGACAGAATGTGAAGAGTCGAAACTCCGAAACGTCATTATTATAAAACATTTATTTTATATATAACCATTTATAAAACGTAATTTTTACATCCAATTCTTAATTAATTACTTTCCATTTATCAGTTTTGAATACAAGGTGGATCAAAATCAAAAATTAAAAGTTTTATAGCTAAAATAGTTTCAAACTTTTCAGAAAATACTATTAAAAAACTATTTACCTTTGACCAAATTAGAATATTTTAATTTTGTGTCCATCATTACAAACACCAGTCAGTTTGAGTTAGAAAGAAACTTTTAAACAAAAATAAAAAAACCTCTACCTCGGAAGTTTGGGTATATGGTTTGGAATGTGCAACTGAAATTTAGTTCCTGAGGATACCATATTAGCCGAAACCTTGAACGTGTTGTTTATTTATTGAGATGGGTGAAATAATTTTAACAAATTTAATTCACCTTAAAAAATAGAAGAAAAAATAGTTTTTAACTATTTATTTATTACTGACGTTTCGACCCACAATGTCATTTGGGCTGGATTGATGGATGGCGATGTAAACAAAGCACAAAGGAACTGACAATTAGGAATCATTCTCAACTATCTGCCCTTTTTTTTCAATATACAGTTGAATGGTTAATCATTAATATATATAAAAAGATTTTTAAAATTAAAAAAAAAAGTTTTTCATCAATTCTAAGCAACTAGACTGTCCTATGATTCTGTTCTTTGCGTTTTCTCAATTAATCAATTAACTATTTTTAGTCTTATCATTCTTTTAGTATGAATTTAGATTTATTCCATTCGCATATTTATTTTAATCTTTTGATGAAAAAAATAAATATAACTCGTCTTTATTAATTTTTAAAGATTTAGTTGTAAAGACAAAAACAACACATCTGTCAAAACTGTGAAATATCGAGCTGCGTGCAGTGATAATTTAAATAGAAACATAATATCATAATGATGAAAAGTAATTTCACGTATGTGATATTTTATGTAAATTTAAAATAGAAAAAATATGATGAATTAAAGCTTCATTGCCAACTATATTCAATCGAATAATAGCAAATATGAATTTCATTCATCCCTACCTGTTCATTTAATGTTGGCATTGTACCATTTATCATTAATCTAAAAAGTAATAATT
>NW_027108633.1:124441-126666 GCF_000696795.3 Halyomorpha halys | reverse complement strand
AATTTTGAAAAACAATTATTAATATTTTTTTAGTATCATAATAATCAATGATTAATGACAATTATTATCATACTAAAATACTTTTAATTACTCCAGATAGAAATTTGCTTTCATTTGGATCAATAGTTTTATTTTGTGATATTTATCAATATCAAATGTAGTAAAAAAAAAAACATGAATGTAATAAGATAAGTGCAACATTATGGATACAGTATTTTATACTTATGTCAAATTACAATAAAAAATTTGGTTTTCGATTTATTTTAGTTTGATGAATTCCTGCTATAATTAATGATATTTTATCTTATAACATTCAATGGTAATTTTTAAGGCAACAAATCAGTACTGATAAGAAATGCTGAACAAAAAAAGTTAACATTAATAATTAATGATAACATTGATGATAGAAAAAAACATAAAATCGTAGAAATATCTTTTTAATTTTAACGTATATTAGATTTTGATATTTTAAAAGTCAATTAAACCTCTCTAAACTTCCTAAAATTTATCTTTAATATTTAAGGGTGTTTCTAGAGTATTGTAAATGTACTTTGCTGTAGGGTTGATACTTGAACTAAATATTATTTCTAATTGATATTTTAACGAACGTTTTTGCATAATTATGCGTTATCTAATAAGGGAAATTTTATATATTATTAATTAAATAAAACATGCTATTAACATCAAGGAAACTGACAAGCCATAATATTTTAGCAATGAGATATCGTTTGATGGGTAATGTTCATAGCCTGTATCATGTTTCATAGATTGTTATTGATTTTTTTCTTTCTGCTATGACCTAATTATCACCTATGAGTCATTATTTTTTTAAAAAATCATAAAAATATTAAAAATTATAATAAAATAAAACATTTCCATACCCCTGACCCAGCTCAACTAGACGATATCCTAGAGGACTGCCCTGGTCTCCAGCTAGCCTAGAACCCACTGACACAGAAACAGACGGGCCTCTGGGGTGAGGGTAACCCCCGAAAAAAAGGCAGGAGTACAATAGAGAGCCGGCTGAAGTTGAAAAAAGGGGCTCGTGCCGGGGCAGATGTTGAGGGATAAAAAACACTAGTCGAGGGGTCCCGCTTTTTTATGGGGCCTATCTCAATCGATTCATGGTTCGATAGCAGCTCCTGAACTAGTTCGCTCAATGGTAGGCTGGAAGGTAGTAGTTGTACAAGTCTAAGTAGTGGACTATTCAACTCTAGTTAAATTCCAAAAAAAAAAAATCATAATAATATCAAAAAATCATAATTTTAAAAATAAAAATATCAACTACCAGCTCACAATAAAAAAAAAATATTATATTCATCATTAATTAAATATTTCTACATACGACCTAGTTTATTGTCAAAAAAAGAGTGGAATAGGTCAATGATCGAGGCCCTGGTAGTACAAGGGCCCAAGAGGAGAAAAAAGGCAGTTTTATCTCACCCCAATTTTTGATAACTTTAATGAAAACTGTGTATAATTAATAGCCAAAATTAATGAGTCTGCCAATTATAGGTAGGGGGAATAAAAATGGCGGCTGTTTCAAAGCGATAAAAAAACTAATTTTTCATTCGGAGCTCTATATCTTAAAAAGTAGGAACAATACAAGAAAACCTAGGAGAACGTCATTTAAAGAAGAGTAAATTTGCTAAAATATGAGCTCTAATAGAGTTATTTACGCTAAATAGTTTTCGAGATATAGCTTTTTAAAAAGCAACATTTCATAAAAATGTTGTATGAGACGTACTAAAAGATCAGTAGTTTGTGAATTTATTTTGAAAAATTCATATCTCAAAAACCATTTGACGAAAAGAAGTCTATTAGTACTGATGATGTTTATCTTCGTAGGAGTAATAGTTTAAATGAAATTTTCTAAAATAAATTGATTTATAGTTGTTCGAACCAATATTCATTTGCCTAATTTATATTCATATGAGAATATCATAAAAACTATTACCCCTACGAAGATAAGTGTCATAAACTGCTTTATAGTAAGTTATATTTCCTTTATTTTGAGTGTTGGCAGACATATTAGTCTTATGGATCTAGTGATATATTTTTCATAATTCCAACATTTTATACGAACAACTAGAAATTAACATTTTGGGAGTTTATTTTGTCAAATATCATAAAAACTACTACTCCTACAAAGATAAACATAATTAACTATTAGTTTATGTAGTAAATTTAACTAGCTTTAATTTGAGCGCTGGTAGACATCTGTA
>NW_027108633.1:106555-124391 GCF_000696795.3 Halyomorpha halys | reverse complement strand
GTCAAATATCATAAAAACTACTACTCCTACAAAGATAAACATAATTAACTATTAGTTTATGTAGTAAATTTAACTAGCTTTAATTTGAGCGCTGGCAGACATCAGTATGTCCAATGGTTTCTGAAATAAAGTTTTTCATAAATCAAATTTATTGTCCGAACAACAATAAATCAATATATTTTAGCAAAAATCATGAAAACTACTTTTCCTACTAAGGTAAAGGTCATAACCTTCTTTATAGTCCATTAAACTAGCTCTTACAAACTGTTAATGTTAGTTGGCAGTTCCCAATGCTAATTTTAAATAGTATTAATCCTTATATTGCCAATAGTTTTTATACAGTTAGGGATAAAAGGCCATATTAGTATTCTATCTAATCCATGTCATAAACCAAGCGTTTGCGGACATAACTTCACTTTGAACAACATTTAATATAAATCTTAATGTTTACATTTGATTAATAAAGTAGTTAGAACAGATAAATAGGTTTTATTTATTTCATATAAAGTAAATAATTCATAACAATGAAAATCTTTAGATGTGAATATCTCCTAAATAAAGCGTTTGCGGGCATACCTTCAGAGGAAATTGTTTTCTTATTTTGTGGTCCTTAGTTCATATTTTCAAATTAGCCACTTAACCCATTATTTTTAATTTATTTTTTTTCTTTCTGTTAAAAGCCCACCTTTGTATTTTATCAATTATTATATTTGTGACCATGGAAGAGACTACTTTTTAAATCAGAGAGTTGATGAAATGAAAATAATTTATAATTTCATAATTATCTAAATATTATATAGATTTCCTATCTGTAAAATTTAGTTACAATTTATTAGCTTCTAAGTACTCCTTGTCATATTCAGCTCATAACACGAGATTTCTAGTTCAGATAAAGTCCAAACTAAAACCACAATAGGAGGTGGAAGCGGTAGCAATTACTATCACTGACCATATGCTGCTACCCGACCACAGAAATGGATAACATCTGGAACAAAAAACAGGTAAAAGCCTAATTCGCTACGAGATGGAACAAGATAAGACCAACCGCGACAAACCAAATACCCCTATTTACTAATCAGAGAAAGGCTATTGCTAAATGATTCTGAATTATGAAAACCAACGTTAAAATTAGTATTTTTTAAATTGATATACATCATTAGCTTTGTTGCAAGGTCATCTTCAATATATAAATCGATAAACAATGATGTAATTACAGAATGTTGTAATTGTTAGTCATATAGTTTCGAGTAAAACTAATGCGGTGCGCGCATCATATAACTTTCACTTACACCCCCAAAGTTTGTTAAGCTTATATTGACGTTATCCCTATTTTTGTTATTTTCGAAAAATAAAATCTAAAGATGAGAGAAGACAAAAATAATACAAAAAACATTTTTTTTATAAAATATAAAATTTGTTCCTGTCAAGGATATAAAAATTTAACCAAAGATAATGAAGCCGTAACTCAAGAAAGATCGTTTTTTCTCGTTTGAATGTTTCTATTTATTCTTTTTTCTCCTTTAGTTATTCATAAAATTCATTAATATTTTGTATTTATCCAATGTTTATTATTGCTAACAATGAGAACTATTTATTTATTTCAAATAAACAAAATTAAAGCAACATTAGAGGAAGATTTTTTTTTTTTTAATTCGTCATTTAACACCACTCAGACTATTTCAACGAGGATAATTCCAAGCTAATATTAAATGTCATTTAAGTACTCATTGACCTGCCGAGTATGATCACTATCATTAAAGCTGTTTTCGAGAAAAGTAAAGGTATTTGAGCCCTAGAGAATTGTAAATGTCGTAGAGATGAGGATCTACTGACTAGGCTCAGAGTACTCACTTATTCTTATTTCATCACAAAACAAAAGCAACCGAAATGCCAACATTATACTAATACTAATCTGACAATAAATCATGTTTTGCAGAAATGCCTTTGTTTCACCTTACAACTCATTAGTTTTGGATTAAAACAAAACTTAGGGATGCATTAAAACAGTAGAACTAGTATTCAATTTTGAAAGCCACAAATTTGTAGAATCACAAATATGACATTAAATAGACAAAAACTAAATAAATAGCTCTAATACTTTAAGAAGTTTTACGCCACTAAACAAAAACGAACAAAAATAAGCCAAATTGACCATTGATCGACTAAAGATCAATCAACAAATAAAAAAAAAATGTATATATATTATATATTAATGATCCTTTAATACAATCGGCAACCTTTTTTACTTATTCTTTACAGAAAAACAAATCGTTTGGTATATCACAATCATTAAATACGTACAAAGCAATGGAAGAAAATGATTAAATATACCATAAGAATATAAAATATGTTTTTTCTTGGCTCCTTGAGTGTATTTGCAAGAACCCTTGGACACGCCCAATATTTTTCAAGTGTCACCAGAAATAAAATTTATTAATATCGGTGATCCCACATCCCTTCCTTTGTGCAAGACGAACTTAGTTTCATTTCGAAGATCTAGATAAAAAAGAGAGTGAATAGGACGTGAAATTTAATATTTTTAAAACCGAGAGCAGAATGTAACTTTGGAAATCGTTCACTCAGATACCAATCTGATTTAAGTTTTGAAACCGGGCTGATTAATCGTGTTTCAATAAAATTAAACATCCCGAGTCGTGGGACGGTTTAGACGTAAACTACACTGGAATGAATAGGTTAGATAAGTTAGTTTATGCAGGCGTGTGAGCGGTGAAGAGTTGCACATTTGCAGCTTATCTCGAGTGTGCAACGTGGAGAATCGTGACCTGCGATATAATTGATGAATGGATAATTCCAGGATCTGCTCTTGCTATACGAGACAAGAATGTGGTCGGATATGATCGTATAGCAGCTACTTCCCCACCCTCCTCCTCTTATTGGGTCCCGCTGTTCCTTCGCGTTCCCTCAGGTTCTCAATACCTGTCGTCACCCGACGCCATTCCTTATATTTGTCGAATTCGTATGGGTTCCATATCAGAGGCCATACCATTCCTCACCGATTTATAGGAAATAGGTTAGAGATAAAACGCCATACAAGAATTAATAAAAAAAATTCTTTAGACGGCTCTTTGTTATCAACCTATTTTAGTAACTTTGAGTTATGGTTGTTAACTTTTGTTTTTTTAGTCTACATTTTCTTAAGGAACAATTACGTATGAGAGTTTTAGTCTGCACTAATCTTGATTCCCAAGTCGATTTATAGATTCGTGAATATCTGCATCCGTATGTCGAAGCAGGTAACATAGAATAGAGATCATTGAGAATTAACGCTGTACTACTAGTAAAATAAGATATATTCCAAATATTTACTTTATTAATATTCTCTATATATTATAGAATTACTTATTCCATCCCAAAAAATTAGCCCGTTTCTGTCTTATTATTATCTACTACATAATAAGTCGTATGAGTGAAAGCGACCATATACACTATTGTTGATTTAATCGAATTCGTAAAAAACAAGCATAAGGCCGTTTTACACGGGAACAGTTTAAAGTCATTAAAGTCATACTGTCACAACAACTGCCATGGTGAAACTGAATGATAGTTACCGTTATGACGCCATTTACTGTCGTTACGAAACTACCGCACAAGGCCTGATGTGATATTTGACAAGGAGCAGTTTTGAAGCTACTATCAAGTTAACTGCCTCATGTATACACTTAGACAGTTAACTCTCCTACATCCTCTGCCTTATCAACTGCAATTATGTTTGTGTGGGAAAATATTGTTCCAATAATACTTGTGAAAGTTATCTACCCTCTTCCTGTCTCTATATGCAATTTATTTTTCCTCGATACTTCGGAGTCCTGTCATTTCATTAAATTACCTTTTCCTAGTCTCCTTGTTAACTACATCCACTTAATTTGATTATATTTGTAATCAGTCTTAATTTCACATGGAAACCATTAGCAGAATCACTTAACTAGGTCTGTATTACAGAGTACATACGTATCTTATTTATTTAATCTTGGGTGGTTTCACAAAAAGAAAATATTTATTTAACCATCATTTGTCTGTTTATGGTCATTTAATTTCCTTCAACTGTAAAGGTTTCACATTGTAATAATTACTACTTGGAATGATGAGATCCATCCTCTACTTGAATATATCTTAACAAATTAAAATAAATTAAATTAGTCTTTTTCGATTACTATCCTATGTTATTTTGATATCGCCGGTGGGTCGAGATTGGTACAATATTGTCAAATATCTCATTTCCCGTTGGTTGTAAGCTATCGAAAAAATTTGCATGTTGTGATCTAATCATTTAATTTATTTTTCTTAACTGTCGCTCGTCGTACTTTTTTGCTTTGATTTACTTTTTTTGAGTCAAGATCCTTTGACAATTTTTCAGAGAATGACATTTTGGAGTAATTCTGATTTTTTAAAATTATATATTATTGACATTTACACAATACATAAAATACAAGTGAAGGTGAACTAAGATCATAATTGTATGGTACAAGCAAGTAGAGAAACTACCCAATGGTGGCACTCTAAAAACATTTTTACTATAAAAGGTCTCGAGGCCATCTTCTTTTCAGGCGCCTCGGAGGAGTGTCAGGAATGAAACAGAAAGCAAGGCTAGAAACTAATGGGTTTAAGTGGTTTGGGAGTTTATAATGGAAGGATTGATATCTGGTTCGGGCTTGATCGGTTACATTTGGAACATTAAGGTCTTTATGTATGATTTTATTTGTGACAAAGTAAGGTGCATTGAGAATTTTACGAAGGATCTTGGATTATAAGGGTAAGAGAGGAATTCGAAGGTTTAGTGGAGCCCCAAAGCTCAACTCCATATGTCCAGTTTGGCATTATTGCAGTCATGTAGATCAGTCTTTTGTAAGGAACAGGAAATTTAGTCCGTTTGTCTAATAAGTGCTGTAATTTTCGGAATAGAAGTGTAGTTTCCTGTCTTTTCGGTTATGTGTTAGTATTCCAAAATAGTCGTTTGTCCAAATCCAAAGTAGCGGATCTGTTCTACAAGGGTAAGAACAATCTTTTTGAAAGCTTAAAAATCTATTTTGACAAATGCGTGAACATAGGTGCTTAATATAGCTCTCGTCTAAAATGCATTTTTGAATTATAGGATTCAGGCAAAGAGAGATGTTTCTTTGAAATATAGTTTGAACATCTATTCAGCTTAATGTTGACTAGAAGTTTCTAATACAGGAAAATACAAATATTCACCTGTATTATATCAGTTTTTTGTAAATATCTTTTGTTGAGTAGTATTGCTTAATGTAATAAAGTAAAATCAACGAAAAATATATACATTTTCAATAACCTTCGTTATGCTTTGTCGCTAAGACATTAGTGCTAAAATATTTCAAGAATGATAGTAACGTACTATACATAGTATATTTCAATTGTAATTCAATATTTCAACTTGAGATCATTCGATAAATAATAAATATAAAGAAAAAAATATATATCGATAAAAAAAACCTGAATAAACAAGAGTTGGCCAAGACAGGTCGGGTAATGGAGGCGTTTATAAAGGGATAGATGGGGAAGGGCTGGTTTAGAAGAAGGAAGGGGGTGCCGGGATAACGAACGCAGTCCGCCCCCCTCCCGAAAATTAGAAAAGGCGAACTTTTCCAACCCCCCCTCCCCGTGTCCTCTAGCTTGTAATATAATTGCGAGAGCCCCCTCTCCTCTTCCCGCTTTCTTCCGAGGAGCCATAACAAGGTTTCCTTTGTCATTCCCCTTATAGTGCTGGAAAAGACTCTAGCAGGAAAAGGAAAAAGAGAGAGAAAAATAAAAAAAGGGGAAAGAGAGATGATTATTTTCCGTGACGGATAAGCACTAGTGATGGTACAGGACGTGTAAGTGCTTGGAAAATCGTTAGTCCCAGGTGTGACCGCCAAGCAGCAAGTACCTAGGTAGAAGGATTCCCTCTGCTGGACAATAGAAAAATATAGCCGAATCTGTAATAATTATAATAATATATATTGATCGAAAGTAAATTAGTGAAACTTCTCTTAACGGACAACCCCCTCACAGCGGACAATTTTATTGAAGCCCCTGCTACTGAGATACAAATTAAATTTATTTGAGCCCCTTTATTAAGGAGACTCCATTCCAAACGAGGAAACTGATTTCCTTTGCCATCCAGAACACTCTTCAAGGACGCATAAAATTCATGAAATATGAATGGAACTTCATAATTTCGCAACTAAATTTTCTGATCATTGATTGTGAGTAAAAATAACAAGTATATACCATGACACTGTTTTTTGCTGGATATATTACTCCATTAACGAAAATTTATAATAAACACAAAGCATGCATTATATAATTTGTGT
The DNA here is from genome assembly GCF_000696795.3 of Halyomorpha halys. Taxonomy (NCBI): domain Eukaryota; kingdom Metazoa; phylum Arthropoda; class Insecta; order Hemiptera; family Pentatomidae; genus Halyomorpha; species Halyomorpha halys. The sequence continues at coordinate 118,062 of NW_027108633.1, read as the reverse complement.
ATGTATCCATAAACTGCAAATGAATCATACTACCAAATCACGCAGGATATTTAAGAATTTAAAAATTATATTTCTTATTTAAATAAACAAAAAGGAAGTTTTATTGTTTAGTTTTGATTGTTTTATTGTAGCACCCATTTTCTCAGAAACTCTTTCCACTGATTTTATTTATTAATCTTTATATTTCTTTATCTGTACTTTTTAACGAATGTGAAATATATCTTTATACTATTACAAAAAAATTAAAAAACATCTTTATGCTTTATCTTTCATAAGAATTCTCGAAGTCAGAAAACATTGTATTTATATGCCATAAAAAGATGGTTGAGACTTCTGTCACTAGAATGGTCCATTGATTTTCTTTTTTTTAATTGTATAAAACTCCTATCTTTTTTTCTTATTTTTGATGTGTTATGGACAATGGTCAGATTCACCACTCAAATTGAGTGTTTGCGGCTTTAGCTCACTTGCTCAGCCTCCACTGACTCACTACCAGTGATGTGGCAAGAGGGATGCGCTGGGATCTTGTGAGCTCTACTCTACCCCTCACACGTGGGGGATAGAGTGGGCTCAGGGATCCTCAGGTCGATTGTGTAAATATTGTATATAGGAGTGTAAATGTGACTAGAGATTATATTATTTTATCATTATGTTATTTTTTCATACACGTAGTTTGATTATGTTCATGTTCTTTATCCTTCTGTTTGTATATATTTTAAGAAATATTTTATTTTTATTTTTATGTTTTATTTATTTATTCTTATTTTATTTTATTTTAGTATGAATGTGATCATTCATCACTATTACCTATTGCCCACTATAGTGTGGCAGATTGTAATATCTATCAATTAAATAAAGTTGTTTTTTTTTCCCCCAAAAAAATTAATAAAAATAAATTGGCAGACCAAAAAATCTTGAATATAAAGGTTTCTATGTCACTTTAATGATATCGTTTAAACCTGAAATATGCATTGATAGAAAAGCAATATTTAAATTAGAAAAAAATTGCTTATTTCCTGAGAAAACCAAACAAGTGTATATTTTTATTTTACTTTATTACTCATTGTTTTTCCATTAAGACTTTCATTATTTTTTTTTTTTAACTTTTTTTATAATTTAAGTCGTATAGGCTTCGCCACTAAATAATGTATAGTTAATAAAATGAAGAATAGTTTTAAGCCTGTTTTGGGTTCGGTTCCCTACCCTAACCCAAAACAGGCTTTGGGTTAGGAATAGGGAAGGGTTGGAATTGTTACTTTTTTTGAATATTAATATTTCCTGAATATCTCAAGATTCGATTTATGATCAACAATCGACAGTTTGCATCCTTGCCTAACAGGTGGAACCACCTTTTTTTTTTTTTTTTATGAAAGTTCATTGAAGGTTCTCAAACATTTCATAAAATTGCTCCAGGACAATATTAAAAACCTTCCTTTATAAAGAAACAGTAAAGTTTCTAATTCGGTTATTATCAAAACTGATTCGGATTTTGTTATTTCTAGGTTAATAACCCAAAGAAATCGAATTGAATAAGATAAATTTTCCCAAAAGATCGAACATAAAATTTATCCTTTCTGTACTCCACCACGTCCTGGTTTATCCTGAAACCTGGAAGACTCCTAAGAAGACGGATTCTGAGGATAGAGGGCGGTCAGCAGAGTGGACCCGAGAGACTGGTATCGATTAGGCATTATGATTATGTTTTTTTACCCCGGGTGCATATGCAAGCTCCCCCTAGGCAGGGTTTTTTACCCCTCGCAGCCCCCAGCGGCCACAGAGGAAAATCTATAACGGGCACTCTTCCTGCTCCAATGGTTCCACCATCTCCTTCTTATTCTAATATTGCCCGTCACTCTACCATTCTCAAGACTTTTCTTAGGAAAATTCATAATACTCAGGGACGAAAGGGGCCTTTTTTCTTATACATTTTATAATATACAGAACTAATTAATTAGTATATAATCAACACGTAATTCCCTCTTGGCTATCCGTTAAAATGAATACGTGTCTGCAGTCTTTGAACATGTACTACAATATCAAGTAAAATAGCTATAATTTTGAAATATTTACTGACTCAGTTGACTAAAAAAATTAATTTTAATAATAACAGTAGTAGAGTTAAAAAACCGCAAAAAAATAACTCCAATGTCTTATAAACAGAATCCAAATTTTTATAAAAGAAACCCCCTCTAAATATACCATATTGTGCCGGAAATCGTAAAATATACATTAAAAACCATCATGAATTACAAGGCAAACGTCTTCAAATGTGTCATATTAATTATTCAAATAAACAGAAAAAAAAAAATTGTTTAGTTAAAATTGGATCTAAAAATAAAATATTAAAATTTATCAGTACAAATCTTGTGGGGAAAGAACAATTATGTATTTCAGAAAGTTAAAATACTATAAAGAAAATAATCTATTTAGAAGCCATAAAGATAACTGAAAATCAAAGTATGCAATACATTTTTTTTTTTTTTTAGAATACTACTACTTTTTATTTATTGATAGATATTACAATCTGCTACACAGTTGTGGGCAATAGGTAATAGTGATGAATGATCTCATACATACTAAAATAGAATAAAATGAATTAAATAAATGAATAAAAAAAAAAAACTCTCTTAAAATATATACAAACAGAAGAATAAACAAAATGAACATAATCAAACTATCTGTATGAAAAATAAAATTACATAATGATAAAATAATATAATCTCTAGTCACATTTGCACTCCTATATACAATATTAACACAGTCGACCTGAGGATCCCTGAGCCCACTCTATCCCCCACGTGTGAGGGGTAAAGCAGAGCTCAAAAGATCCCAGCGCATCCTTCTCACCGCATCACTTGCAATAAATTAATTGGTTATAATGATAACTTAAAATCAAAGAAATGCAATAAATTATAATGCAAACACAGTAAATTTGTCGATACGGCGAAATCCTAAATAAATTGAACAAATAAGAAACTGCATCTCTATTTCTCAAATGGTAGTAGTTTAAAAGGATAACCATTAGAAGGAACTGAAAACAAGTAGGAGTCTCATCTGAAACTAAGTTGAAAAAATTTGAAATATTTTTGGAAGGAGAAAAAAAAGTGCTGGTCTGGGGATTAATAATGACTAACTAAAAAAAATTTTTTTATTTATTTATTGATATTAACACCTAAATAATTGATACTACAAGTAAATTTGATGTTATGTTACACATGATACAGACATTGATGTATTAGACATGAATCTACCCATTGATAGAACCCCAAAAAAATTTATTTCAATTGAGTTAAAGAAATAATAAATTTGGCCAAACATGAGTAAACAATTTTTTTAATTTATACATTTTAAACAGTTATTTTATTTATTATTACATAATGCGGACCTAGTGTAGTATAAAACAGTGGTGCCAAGCGAATGCCACTTTCTCATAATATTACAAAAAAAGGAAAATCAATTAAAATTATAATAGAATGTTGCATTCCTGCATTTACTTTTCATTGTTTTTTCTGCATAACCGCTCTGAGGATAATTTTAGCAACATTTTAATATTTTTTTAGTAGGGGTGTCGCGAAATTGTTTTAGCCCAATAAGGGTGCTGCGAAATATTTTTGTCCAAAAAGGGTGTCGTGGCGGATTTTTTAATTTTTCAGTTTTCCACCTTTTTTATATTTTTTCTAAAATACACTTATTATTTTTTAGCAATAGTTGAACTTAAAATCTTTATTGAATTTTCTTTAACTGAAATATTTATTTTTTTATATCGTATCAGAACTTATTTCCTTAATTTCAAATCATTAGTAGAATCAGTTCCATCTATATTTTGTCTTCTAGAACAAATGTATATAAAAAAAAAGTGTTATTTTTTATTTTTATCGCATTTTCTGTTATTATCATATCAAATTTTGAATATGTGATGAAGTAATAAATACAGAACTAAATTAATCACAAAATATGTTAATTAATATGAATAAACATCAGAAGTAACAGAAACGGTTGAGACGTAGCGTATAGTTTTTATACCGATGAAAAAAAAAGGCGACCCTTGAAGGGGATCAATAATTTACCCCTCACTTCTATTTTTTTTAATTCCTCACCCCCACCGCCAACCCCTCACCCCTTATTAGATTGACAATAATTACGACCGGAGTGAGCTCTAGTAGCTGCTGTTCTAAGCTTTCTTTACCACGGTGACTTTGCCTAACAAACCTTAAATCCAACGAGATCAAAGAGGGAACATTCTGCCAAGTCTCCCGGCGATAAACTATATTGAAAAGGCAATGGAATTAAATATCGCTAATGGAGGGAGGAGAGGGGGGAAAAAAATCGTTTCCTTTGACGTATATATGAGTTTGCCGTGATTGGTTCACTATATGAGTTCCTTCCTCAAAGACACAGGGCCAAGAGGTTCGGAAACCATTCAACAGTGAGAAAGCAATTTCCTTCGACATTCGGTGTAGGAGCAGGAGAAATCCTGCCATTGGAAGTTCTCAATCACCCTATACGCATACAGAGATTGAAAATTACTCTAACTAAAACATAACGATAATTTTTGTAAAATAAAATATAAAAACCTATGAAAGATGATCTATATTTTATTATAGAACGGTCCTTAAAACAGATAAAATTGATTAATTTCTGTTTCAAATCTATATTTCTGCAGATAGATGAGCGGCTACAACCGATATAGATTTGTTATAAAACATGCTTCCTTTTTAATATTCATTATTCAAACATCTTTCTGATCCTTTCATCTATTGATGTCCCAGATGTACAATTCTAGGTTTGAGATAAAACTAAACAATGTATACTGTTCTGTTCTCAAATTCATTTTGATTGATTACCCCGACAATGTAAATCCAGAGTTAGAAAATAAGTCAGCCTATTTTCTTTTCTGAAAATTATATTTCCCGAAAATTCTTATTTTTCGGTAGAGTTGCATTACTGTTTGGTTATATAATCATGAAGGCCGCATTGTAGCCTAACGAGTTAATAAATAAAACTTGACCCCCTACCATGGTTAGAATAGGGTGGTAACCTGTAGATACCCTTTCCCCGTATGTCAAAAATGTCTAGGAAGGGGTCATAAAAAACAAAAGAAAATGAAAATTGAGGATAGAATCTATTTTTGTATTAAAGACGTGTTCAAGAAATTACTTATTCGCATGGTTAATAGAATGAAGTAGATGAAATTATATTATGTCATTTTTAAACTAAACCTCATCATTTAGCCAAATAATAATCAACTGTTTTTTTTAAATATTGGCGATTCTAAGAATATACGATTGCGCATTTTAATTATTGATACTAAACCCCAACTCCAACTTTTCCAAGTATACCAAAGTAAGTATATTTGTGCAAGCTTAAGCAAAAATAGAGGAATGATATTTGATAAAATTGATACTAAACCATTTTTACACACATCACTGACTTTAAAAATTTAACAAAATCCCTCTAATTCGAGCCTGATATTTTTGTAAACATTGGATTATTAGTAGTCGGTATTTTTACCCGACTGCAGACAAGTTTGAATTTCTGGAATTTTCGAATCTAAAGATGAAAGTATTTTTTTATTTCCTGCATGGATAAGTGGAAGCAAAAATATTAATTGGAATTGTCTATGCCATCCATTTCTTATTTCAATACTTCTGATTTAGCTCGTTATCTGACAAGGCTTGGTACAGAATGTTCTCAACACCAAAATTAAGTTAATTAATTAAGCAAAAACCCACTTCAGTTCACCTCGTAGATAACAGATTTAGAACATCTTATTATTAAAAACCAGCTATAATAAAAGTACAATTTTTTTTCTTTTGTATAGGCGCATATTATGGACAATAAACATGTTTGCTATATAAAAATGTGAACTATTTTTTCAGATTTTTAAAATTTTAAATTAGAGGTAGGTGATTAACTTATCTCTTGTCTTTGACTAACATTTTTATTCATCTCTTGATCAATCAAAATAACTTAAAAGAAAAATAATTAAGAAGTCGTCGACATCATTCAAGAATAGTTAGCACCAACTCAAAGTGGAGCTGATGATCTTAAAATCTTGCCAAACACGAAACATTCCAATCTGGATACTAAGTATAAATTAATAAAGGTTTAATTCTATACACTTTAATTATTAATTATCATTTCCACCATCAAAACTTGTTTATTAATAGAATTAATGTTTAATCCTGCCTTTTTTTAATTGTATGCTTATAAGTTCTTTAAACTTAAATTTTATTTTGTCCTCAAGGTAGTATCATCGGTCCCATTCTCTACACCGTCAATACAGCTGACAATCCAACCAATTCTAACACCATCCTCACCACGTATGCCGATGACACATGTGTGCTCGCTGTTAATAATAACCCATTAATCGTATCCCAAAATCTCCAATCCCATATCACAGCCCTCGAAGAATGGTGTCGTAATTGGAGGATTAAGATAAATTCCAGCAAATCCCATCAAATCACCTGTACCCTTCGTCGTAAACCTACTGACTGCCCTATAGTTTCATTTAATGATGTTACTCTTACCCCTGTCGAAGAAATCCGCTACCTTGGACTACATCTGGACAAACGATTTACCTGGAATCCTCACACAAGACTAAAAATACAGGAAACTGAACGTCGATTTTGACTACTGCACTTACTAGACAAACGGTCTAAACATCCAACACATTACAAAACACTGATCCACATGACTGTAATAAGGCCAATCTGGACATATGGAGTTGGGGCTCCACTAAACCTTCGAATTCCTCTCGTATTCAATCCTTACTATGTAACTGATCTGGCCCGAACCAGACATCACTCCTTCCATTATAAACTCTCTAAGCACTCAAACCCCCTAGTTTCTAATCATGTATCCTCTTCCATTTCTGACAATCCTCCGAGGCGCCTGAAAAGAAAATGGCCACGAGACCAGCTAATGTAAAATGTCATTAGAGTGCTACCAATGGGTAGTTTCTCTACACGCCTGTAACACTCCAATTTAACTTATATCAGATTTACTAAATGTATTATAATGTACAGTTGTAAATACCAATAAATTAATATTTAAAAAAAAAAAAATTATTTTGTACTATTGATGTAAGTGATACCTTGTAAGTTACACAATTATGAAATTAACTCACCTTTAAGTTCATGACATAAAATGTAATAACGTCTCACTCATTTTTGACAACAACAATTTTTTTTTATTCCTACGAGTTCTACTTTTTCATTCTTTCAAAATTTTGAAGTATCTGTTACAGTACCACAACGTAAAACCAAAACGTTGCATAAATTTACAACTTTTTCCAATAATGTATTTTTCTCGTTCAAATATAAAATGTTCACAGCTTAATATTCAATACCAAAGTCTTTCCACCAACCAGTAGAAATTATACAAAAATAATTTTCGAGATAAAAAAATTGTTTCCGTAACTTAGGGCAAAGTTAGAGCAGCCATTACTTCATCTCCAGCTGAAAGTGATTATTAAACGAGTTCATCAGATGATTAATAAAAAAAAATTTGATTCTATTAAATTTACTCCTTATTAAATAATGGCGCCCTCTTTAACTATATGAGGACTCAATAGGATTTAAATAAAATGATAACTATTCGTGAAACAACCACAACCCTATGCTCGTCGGTTTAGTGAATGAAGGACCAATGAATCGAAAAATTTCTCACTCCTGATTCCGCTAAATGTACCAAAGGTTTAACTCGATGGAGAAGAGGCCAGTGTAGGTATACGTCTTACATTGCTCTAACGAAATCAAATAAAACATTTGACTATTCTCCTAAAAATCTAAGGATTCTTTTCTTCTAATGATATTATTTGTACCATCTTTTTAGTTTTTTTTTTTTTTATTCTGTAAAATATTACCCAAAGCATTAAAACCCGTCATCAGAATCACATCTAATATTTACAAATAAAACGAAAACATAATATAACAGAAAAATAAAATAAATGAGTATGATGAATAAAAATTGAAATAAAGTAATGTAGAGATCAATTATATAATATGTATATTACTATATTATATACAATTATTTATATGATATTTATAATGTTAAAAATTGTACAAAGATAATAAAAATTATAACTAAGCATTACGTTATATATCGAACGTAATTATGGCTTGCATATCTTATGTTTATTATTTTTACTACCCTGTCATTTTTATTTACAGTAAAACCAAAAACTTAACTATAAGAACAATAGCTTCCAAACATATGTACTTTTTTTAATTTGGAAATTGTTTATTTTCGTAAAATTAATTTCTATTAATAATAAAATATACATGTACACACATATACATCGTTGCAGTTAGAATTATGTAGTCACTTATTATCACACTAGTTCGTAAGCATGTTATGGATAATTACACGTATAGAGATTCTTAATTATTTTTTTTAGTTTTTGACTTCATTCTCATCATAGTAAACTTATAGAAACTTCAGTACTGGAAATATGATCGTGTAATTTGGTAATAAGAAACATGGAAATATAGAGTTGAGGTAGAAAGGGATGACGAACATAATTTGTTAGAATGTAATATAAACTATATAAATAATTACTGCATCTCATACCTTAATGACAATATAGAAAGTAACATCTCTTTAAAACATAAAATAACAAAGTATAGAATTTTTGGTTGTCCAGTCTCATTTCTTGTGATCATCTTTAAGGAACAGGCTCAAAACATAAGTAAATTTGTTTTTACTATTCATATATTTTTCTTTAGGGTGCTACAAATGGTTAGTTTCTCTACACGCCTGTATCATTCCATTTTAACTGAGATCAAATTTACTAAATGAATTATAATGTACAGTTGTTAATAGCGATAAATAAATAAAATAAAATGTATTTTTCTCTAACTCTCTTATTTCATTTAAAAAATAACCATTCATGTTATTTCCTTCAGAAACTGCAGCTTTTATTACGAATCAAATATGCAACATATGCAATTTTTTTGTACAATAATTCTGCAATTTATTTGTTTTGATTTTTTCTAACCTCCTGAAAAAAAATAAGAACAAGCACATCATAATATACAAATGAGAATGTATGTACATATATTGGCAAATTGTACATACATTCTCATTTGTATATTATAATTTACTTGTTCTTATTTTTTTTTTAGGAGGTTAGAAAAAAAAATTAAAAAATAAATAATAAATAAATTGCAGAATTATTGTACAAAAAAATCACGATAGTCGAGCGTTCTAAACCGTATACTTCTGGCACATATATCATATGACAGATCTTCAATTCATTTGTTTATAGTAAATTTATTAAAAAGTGTTTGTAGTCAAATGGCCTCCACGGGTGTTATGACCATCGCATTTGGACTTTTCCCTCAATAGAATAGTAACTATATTAGAAATTGACCAGTCAAATTTTGTTAATTGCAAAAAAATATTCTAAGGATACTTATTATATTATGAAATTCCAAATAAAAGCTTTAGCCTCTCAAGTAGCAGTTACTAACTACACAGTCTGCATTTTACCAAATCAGGCATCATCGGAACCGTAAAAGATAAAATGGGCATACACAAATCCAAACACATCTCACATCGATATTTAAAAAAAGAGATAGTAAATCACTCCAAAACATTTGAAAATTTAATTCAAGTTTTGCCCAACTCAAGAAAAGAACATCTCGCATGAAAATAATTTTTAAAAACAATAATTCAATTTTTAATTAGTCATTAATGCTAATTAATGTTGATTATGGATTCAAATATTTAAAGGAACTTATAAAAAAGGAAAGGGAGAGACAGAGGAGTGTTGACCTTGGATCCTGCGATCAATGCGACTCCACCCCACACATACAGACACACACACACGTCGCACCCCCGGGCTCCCATTAAAAAAATCTATAACACTCAACGTTCGGGGTGGGGCCCCCCTCCACTCCTGCCCCGGCGAAACCAAATATTTTTGTTTTAGCTCTTCAGCTCAACTAATGCCATGATTCACCTCCTCTCGAAGATGATCGATTAGGTCGGTAGCGATGGCGATGTTTTCTCATCCCTTCAAATGAACTTTTGATCAATCCGATGGTTTAATGGCACCCCCGGAGGATGGGAGAGGGAATCCTCCATCAAACTGATCAACGACCGCCCCTCTCGCTCAAACAGTTGCAAAACAGCTTCGACAAATGGGAAAATGAATCTCCCAAAAGTCGTTTTAATCTTCGGTTACAAATGTACCAATCCCCTTACCGGAACAAAGTACATCCTGCCAAAAAAGAACAACAGAATATCCGATTGTTTTCTTTTCCAACATTTCTTCCTTTCAAAACTTAAAACTAAACCAAAATAAACGTGTTGTATGAAGTGTCATGTGCTATATCTAGTTGGTAGTGTTTTTATGAACTGCTGATATGGGATACTTGGCCTGCAATTATGTGAACCTGTCTTTTTATGTCCTGATGATGAGATGTGAAATAGCGAAACATATCGTCGGCAATAGTGTGAAATTACAAAACTGTAAAATTCTAATCATTCAAAGGGGGTCTAATCATTCAAGACCATGTTAACAAAAATTTAATTTCCAATTCATGGGTGGTATTTTTTGAGACAGAATGTTCTATCATGTGATTTTCTATACTTGGGAACAAATAAAATAGCTATAAAACAAAACGTTTGTTATTTACAAATAATAAGATATATACAATCACATAATATGTATAAAAACACAGTACATTTACGCACACTGGTATTTTATATACTAGTGATTGCGAAACTTAAGACTGTTTTTGGAATACTCCAATTATGATCTAAAATTAATTTTTCTTTTTTTTATCGACTTTTTTTTTCGTATTATTAATATTACTATGTCATCGCTTAGAGTCCGAAAAAATATTTTTAACTTTTTAAAGCAATCGATTATTTTATAGACACATCGGATCAATCACCATTTTGTAGTATATCTGTAAAAGTTTTTTCTGCCTTCCAAAATTCATTCGAGAAATCTCTAGAATAATACTTGGTTTCTAAAATTGTATGAAAATTTTTTCGGACTAAATAGGTATCGCAGCTGAATCAGCAATATATTACATCGATTTAAAGAGTTATCAATACTAAACATGCCCTCAGATATTAATTTGAACTTGAAATACAAGGAATCAAACAAGGACTAAATATAAGAAGAAAACAAAATTTTTCATACATATATGTGGATACGTCCGAAAACCTAAAGTTACATAATTTATTTACATTAAAATATAAATAAGTAAAATAGCTCATGTGCCTTAAAAACTAGTTTCAGTTATTGGAGTTGTACCAAAATGAATTGATGTTTAGTCATGGAATCGTAAAAGCATCGTAATAAAAGATTTTTTTTGTTAAATTGCCAATAAAAAGTAATACAGTTACAGAAAATATTGTTATCTTGAATAGTAAAGTTGTCGAAATCAAAACGAGGGATAATTTTAACTCAAACTATGGAGGTAAGAGAAATGTGTGTGATACGCGCACCCTACCGGATTTTTTTTTTTTTTTTTGTTTGAATCTGA
>NW_027108633.1:77490-101566 GCF_000696795.3 Halyomorpha halys | reverse complement strand
AGGGGTGTCATTTGTATGACTATACCCCCTCATAATTAACTGTTAAAAAATATATATAATATAAGTTATATCAACCATGTAAGGCCCACCAGGCCGATCTGGTATAAGAATAAAATAAAAAAATCAAACAAATTCTTGTATACCTTGAATAGAACCTATTTTTTCTATAAAAAAATTTAATATTTATTCGAATAACACATAGTTTTCTAGTTACAAAAGCAAAAAAAAAAAAAAAACTGGTTTACTTCCCGTAAAAAAAAAAAAAAAAACATAAATGTACAAATTTTCAAAACTTTCCACTGTTACACGTTTTCTAGTCCTAATTTGACTAGACCCTATTAGACTAAGAGCAGATGCTTATAAACTTCGCCAAGAACTACAAAAATATTGAGTACAAAAATGTAAAGAAGTTGCTCTTTTTTAATTCAGTTTTGATGTTTATTTTAAAAAATGTATGGTTTTCATACTATGGAAGAAAACCCGAAAATTGTTATTATTGCTTTTACATTTCCTGGAAAAACTTTTGGTTACGAAGTTGAAATTAGTAATATGTACCCCAAAAAAAGACAAAGACAAATTTTTATATCATTTCCAAAACCATCCACAAAAAATGTTTTGGTCCTAAGTTGACTAATGAGAAAGTGACTGTTCCAACCGTTATTTTTATCGCATTGGAGGGTGACCAATGAAGTTTAACATGCTTTTACACAGTCCTGTGATAAGATTTCCATTCTTTTGTCTTCTAGTTAATGAATGGATACTAAGTTTATCATCCCTTAAACCGTTTATTAAAACTTAATGGATCCATGTGAGAACAGTAATACATACCAAGTTATTAAAATATTGGCAGTAAACTAATTATTGAAACCTCACCTTTTTTTTTTTTTCGTTTAGCCTTTGTATATCATTATCGTATAATATGTATTGTTATGACATACCTCCCATATATAGTAATTTAAGCTAAGTCACTAACCGGAGACACAGCGTAGAAGGGTGTCAACAGTTTTCCGTTGAAAAAAATTCAACCTAAATGAATCTAAAGATTTCCATGAAAATTTATTATTTCCAGAGATCATTCCTCGCATATCATATAAATATCCAGACAAAAAATTAGCAACGTTGGCACAACCTGGCACAGATGAATCCGAATGTAGCTTTTGCTCGTTAAGAACTCTTTTCATTTTAAGACGAGGATATTCAACCCGTAGAGCTGGGTAAAAATTAGCTTTGGCTGAAACTAACAGCTAAAATTGCCTTGGTTACGACCCTTATTCATAAATTGATAAATTATTGAACCATTGATAAATAAATATCGTGTCAATTACAATTTTAGCTATTAGTTATAACTATAGCTAATTTTTGCCCAGTTCTGTCAACTCGGATAGATTGTCAATCTCCGAACTTGCTAAATAAATTTGCAAAATTGACAACCATCGAATTAGTTTTATATCAATGAAAATATATAGCAGCTAGTTCCATTACTTATTAAAAGATAGTTCCATTTTTCATTATCTGTTTCATATTTTATTTATGTGAAGTTATAAGATAAATTGAAAACACTGAAAATTGAAGGGACTGACCTCGTGTAGATATAATTGAGGGTTTAAACCCAAAAATGATCACTCTGGTTTTAAGGGTTTAGTGTAAATTTTTGTACTATAATTTTCCAAAAAGAATTGAGAGCAAAAAAAAAGAAATTAAAAGTATATGTGAGAATATCTAACGTTTAAAAATATGAAATTAGTTCAAATATAAAAAAATATTGCCAACCTATATATATATATTACGAAACCATGATGCACTCTTGAATGACTTTAATTATTATTATTTTATATTTATAAATGCCAACTAAGAAAAAAAAAATTGTAATTAGAAGTTGGATAGTTAAGTGGGTGTACTCACTGGACTCCTGGACCTGGGTTCATAATTTCTTTATTCATTTATATCAGATGGACCATTTATATCAGCATTCATCTATACCAGTGGATCTCGGGGGTCGAGATATTGTTCAGAAGCACACCCAGTCTCAGTAAATCTATCTGGTGTTTGAATGGAATGGGAATGTTGAGCATGGACTCTTTTTTAACGTTTCGGAGCTCTCTTTTTTTTCTCTGGTCTGTCTGTCGCATAGCCTGCTTGTCTGTTGCCTGTTCGGATGGAATGATCTTGTTGCCTTTTATGAGATAAAAAGTGATCATTCATTCCCAATAACCGAAAAACGTATTTTTCTATAAACTTTTTTTTGTTATTGCAAAATACCCACAAGAGTTTCTGTGTTAGCTTTCGCGGATGACCTTTTCTTGATGGCTTTTAATGACCAAGGCCTCTAAAACAACACATTGTACTTCAAGAGGAAATGGCCCCGATAAACATGAAAATTAACCCGGAAAAGACCTAATGTATGAGGATATGGAAGAAGAAACCCGGGAGAATAATGAGTGTGATTTTACAGCGAACAGATAAAGACTAGAGCAAATCAATAATTTCAAATATCTAGGTGCTCATCTCAACGAAAGCTGCTACATTGATGAGAAAGGTTCTCAGAGAATCGGTGCAGCTGGAAGAGTATTTAGTTGGCTTCGAAAGGGTTTTCTGGGTAAAAAGGAAGAGACGAAAAAACTAAACTAAAATCTATAAATCGACGTTCCTCCCTAATCTTTCCTACTCTTCCGAAACGTGGACCCTCACCTCGAAACACAAGAGTCGGATCCAATCTATGGAGATGCGTTATCTTGTGATAACCCACTTATATAAGGTGGGAGGAAGGAGGCGACGAGATACAATAAGGAACAGCATCATACGGACTAGCCTCGGAATTAAACCGGTTGAGAGCATCCTTGAGGAGCACAAGCTAAGGTGGTTCGAACACCTCCTTAGGGTTTGCTGCCAGGAAGATGTATGAGACTCGAGTGGAGGAAAGAAGGCCAAGAGGAAGACCGAGCATTTCCTGGGAGGAGAGTGTTAAGAAAGCGGGATATGGACTGGAGAAGGAGAAGAGAGTTAGTCCAAGAACGAGACATCTGATCCAGCTCAAAACATACAATATTGCCCAAGCGGTAAAGGAGATAAAAAGATTATGATGATATTGCAAAATTTCTTTCTTGACAGAGTTAATGTGTATTAGTTATTCCCGTTCCTAAATGAATGAAATATTAAAAAATGTTTCAAAAATGGGTTGTAGTATTTATTTCAAAATAATCGAATTTATGGAGGACTATAAACTTCACTTCATTTCTAATTTTAATTTATTTATGAACACGAATAGGGTTCGTATTTTAAGTAAAAGCAGTTTTTGAAGAAACCTAAAAAGTAACGAAAACACTAACAGGCAAAATTAAATCATTAATCTTTGATTACAGAACTTCAGAAATCTGTATCATCCTTTTGAACTTCGATTTAAATCACTATTAAAACTTAGTATAAATGTTTCAGCATTTCTTAAACTTTAGATCAACAAAAGGTTCCATAAGATTGAAAGTTTTCTATTTTGAATGTGAAAAAAAAATTAAAAGGGCGGTATGAAAAAATTATTTTTATCCTTACGAATGAATGTAAAATCCACAACTCCATTCGTTATTTCTAATTATGTATAGCATTACTTAATGATACCTGGATGAAATGAGGTGTGAAACAGGGTTAACAATTAGCATTTGAAATTACACAAAACTCTGTCGCTAACAACATTATCACATGCTTTTAAAGTCTAAACAATACTAATAGCATTTAACATGACAAAAAGGCATTAGCGCGCGTGGATACCTTTAGCACCTTAATCCTTGAAATCGGCGGTACACCAGTGTTGCCAGGTCGCGTTACCAGAATGAACAAGATTTATTAGAATTTTTGTTTAAACTTTTACCATTCAACCAAATTACTGGTTTCCTCTATTAAACTTGTTCTTATTTTAGCCAAAGTATCATTATTTTCGTTTAATTGTGAGCCAAGAAATAATTACAAGGCCCTAACTGAACTGACTTCAACAACAAGCTTCACATGCTTAGTGACTCTGTATTTGATTTTCTTTAAATTCACAACTGAACCCATTTTTCTGGCAGACGACTCAAGACCACTTCTATAGCATGATCTTCCAATGAGATCTAAATCATCTGTGTAACCGAAGATTTGGGTTGTTCGATTTAAGATGTTCTCACCTGACTGGATATCAGATTTCCTATCTCTGCTTCTTCCGGAGTATGTTGTAAAATTTAAACTTTACATCTAAAAATTTTCATTATTAAAAATAAAACCAAGTTCAAAGCACTGTATGTTTTTTTTTTATAGAAAGCAAAGGATTTTTCCTGTATCTTCATAAATGGCCGGCTGTTGGCCGTAGAAAACATGTAATCAATCCCCATTTTGTTATAAAAAGGTGGACAAAACGAGTTCCGAGAACCGTTGTGGAGTAAAAAATTTAGCATTGTAGTTACGAAGAAAAGCCACAGACAGCATACGGTGCACGAGGAACAGATAGATTTCTATACTATTTTTCAATTCTACTTATCTTGAAACATAAAACCTCAGGATTTAAAGAAGGTTTATAAATATATATGTATACCCATACATATATATATATATATATATAATCGTTCCCGAGCCCCTTCACATCGAGGCATAAGGTGTATAACAACCATTATTAATGGCTGGAGAAATGAAATTTGGTCCATAAGTTCCAAAAAAAATGTTTATCTAAACTGGACCCGTTATACTTGGGAGTACAGTAACTCAGGATGGAAATACAGAAGAGCGGGAGGAGAGGGGGGGAGTTGTTGGACAGTTGAAAATCTCTGTTTTCGTTGTTATTTTCCAGTATTCTGAGAATTTTGTTAATGTTGTTATCAAGTAAAGCGAGAATGAGTGGCACCTAATATATTATTATCAATCAATTTAGAGGAGGCGGCAATTGTGTTTTATATATTGATAATTTAACAATTCATTTAAATTAAAACCTATATTATCCAAATTGAGTTACGATGGGAAATTATGTATTAAAATTCTTTCTAAATAAATAACAAAATTTTAAGAACCGTAGAATTCAAACTGCATGGTAACTATCTTATTTGAACACAATTCGGACATTTTGCTTTAGCATGCCCGGGAGTTTATTGATAGGTTATCATCACGCTGTGTATTTGCTTATTTTCATATAATTAGTTTTTATTCTATTTATATTTTTATTTTATTTTTAATATTTAAAATCATGAGCTACCTAAAAGGTTAGTCAACATCACAAACAACTATTAATATTTTATTAGAATGAATTTGTTAAATCATTCCATTAGGCCCGCCCAAAGCCTTTGTTTATAGTTTTTAGACATCACAGTTCAAACATTTCAAGATATAAAATGAGTACTTTTGTACAAAAAATGAATCCACTTACTGGCAAAACTATCTGGGAGATGGAAGATGAAAATTATGACTACCATCAAGAAATAGCTAGGTCCATGTATGCTGACATGCTTCATGATACAGATAGGGTAATATAACATTTCTTTATTTGGCCTTTCGACTGTGAAGTTGCAACTGAAGATCATAAAATTAAGTTTATCTTCATATTTGTTGCAGAATCAAAAGTATTATAAAGCTCTAAAAAGTATTATTGATAAGAAACATGCACAGGGGCTAAAAGCTAATGTTCTCGATATAGGAACAGGAACTGGTCTATTATCAATGATGGCTGCTAAATGTAATGCTGACAGTATTGTTGCTTGTGAAGTAAGTTATATTTCTATTAATTTTTATGTATGTATTTTTTTTTATATTTATGATCTTTCATAGATGTTCTTTTCCATTTTTTAAAGGCGTTTCCTCCTATAGCAGCTATTGCTAGGAAGGTTATAGAAGATAATAATTTGTCAGATAAAATAAAAGTTGTTGCTAAAAGATCAACAGAGCTAGAAGTTGGACCAGACAAAGACATGGAATTTAGGGCAAATATTCTAGTCACTGAGGTATTTGATACTGAGTTAATTGGGGAAGGTGCTGTAGAGACGTTTAACCATGCCAAGACCTATTTACTTGAGGTAATTTTAACTTTATCTGTAATCACATTTAAAATTAATTTAATTCTGTTTACCAAATTTCAACTTGCATGCTATTATCTACCGTTTCTCTTTTGAGATTCGTTCATATGTATAATTCATTTATGAATATTTGATATAAATGAGAATATATATTAAGAATTGATCAATCTCATACAGACTGACAAGACATGTCTTGGACACTGTATTGTAGTTAAAGCAAAAGCTCACAAGTTTTTTGAGCAAACTTCTGCTTTACTGCTATATGTCATCTGGACCTATATCTAGTTTCAGCCTAAAATTTAAGATACCTATTGGGCTAACAGAGATCCAATTAAATGAAATTTAGAGTTGTGCCGCTTTCATTTTGGTTGTATTATATAATTTAACTTAATCTGTTTTAATTTTAATTAATTGTAAATTAATTAATTTTTCTTTTGTCAATTAATTGGAAGGAAGGTTGTTCTCTTACTATCAAAATGTGAAAAATGTCTATTACATCTTCAACTATTTTTTAATGTTTTTTGTTTAGCCCAATGCTACAGTTATACCTGAAAAGGGTAAAGTCTATGCAGCTGTTGTTGAGAGTGATTTTTTATCTTCATGCAACAAATTTAATTCTTCATATCCTCTTCCTGATGAGGGTGAAATATTAATACCTAAAGATATTGTGAATTGCCCAGGAACAAATGGTGTACATGATATCCAATTGAGTCAGTTGCCGACAGATGGGTTCAAGATGTTAACCGAACCATTGAATATCTTTACGTAAGTAACGTGTTTTTCCTTTGATTTGTAAAATATAATAAAAATAGATATTAAAGTTTAAATATTTTTAAATGCAGCTTTGATTTTGGAGGTGAAATGTTACTAGCCTATGATGATGACAACCTTAGTGAAGTAACAGCTATTGCCGATGGTCAACCGCAAGTTGTTTTGATGTGGTGGGAATTAGAAATGGATGCAGAAGACACTTTAATTACTTGTGCACCATCTTGGGTATGTTTTCATTTCCACATCTAAGCATATTGTGTGCTAACATGGGTGTTGGTATTACTATTATCAGTTGTAATTTCAGTACTTATATTTATTGTGAGTACTGTCATGAACTTAATAACAATTCAAAAACGGCCACTGCACTGTATGCTTTTTCTGAGGGACCAGTATATCCCCAACTCTGTTTTCTTATGCATTAACATTATCAATTATTATTGATATTGTTATCGCTTGAATTCATCAGTGTTTATGACTCCTTGCTGCACTTGCTCAAGAGATAAATGTATCCCCATTATACCCTTGATTTATGTGGTTTGCTATCCTTGTTGGTAGGAGTTTCACAAATTTTTAGTATACACTTCTGCTTTATATATTACTGAACGATTATTTCATATATTTTTTTTTTCATTAATTCCCTTAGATTCGAAAAAAAATATACATGTATGTCTTCCTTATGTATATTGTTTTCTTTATTATGAGGTGTAGATAGTTGACCATAGATTAATGATTGGAGAAGTTTGTCAGGGGGTGTGGGCAGCAAAGAACAACATAAATAAACAAAACCATATTTATTTATTTTATCCCGACGTTTCGACCTGAGTTTCAGGTCTTCATCAGAGCTATAGATCAAAAGAGATAACAACAACATTTAGAGAAACATAAAATTGAAAAGGAATAGTATACAAACAAATTTGGAATTATACAAAATATTGAATTGAATCATAAATGATCAAAAATTGTTTACGTAAATGATTCAATTATCAGTTATCAATTTTTTATCATTTATGATTCAATTCAATATTTTGTATAATTCCAAATTTGTTTGTATACTATTCCTTTTCAATTTTATGTTTTTCTAAATGTTGTTATCTCTTTTGTTCTATAGCCCTGATAAAGACCTGAAACATCGGCATAAAATAAATAAATATGGTTTTGTTTATTTATGTTGTTCTTTGCTGACCGCATCCCCCCTCCCCCCACAAACTTCTCCAATCATTGTTTTCTTTATTATATGATAGATTGAGAACCAGAGTGGTCTATCCAACATTTGTGAAAATTGAGTTTAAGGCTGTCAAGCCATCGATTGGCTGTATGAAGGGATAGATTAATAAGTCTTTAATTTTAAGTTGTTAGTGCAAGAGTGTATCAAGTGTCTTCACTTCACTGTCACTGCTTACTGATATGTAATACTTTGTAACTAGTAATTGAAATTTAAGAATTAACATTTATTATTAAAAGCTTCTAAATGGTTTATCTGAAAACCACTGCTGGAGAGTTTAGTTCTTGAAGCCTTATATAGCCACTATTAAAGCATGGTTAGTCATGACTGATCATTGCATAGCCTATCAGCTTAAACAACCTTTAGAAAACAAATACATTTGTTAATGTAGCTACATATTTACTTGGAATTAATGTAAATAATCAAGATCTAAATAACTGATACTTTTGATATCAACATCCACTTGGGCATATAATATTGTTATATATGAATGTGAATTATATTTTAATTATGTTTACAAAATTTTAAAATTAAATTATTCTAGTATGAACCATCTGCTCCTTGGAGAGACCACTGGATGCAGGCTGTTTACCATTTACCAAAGAGATTTCATGTTAAAGAAGGTCAAAAGTTTGCGCTCTTGTCCACTCATGATGAATTTTCCTTATGGTTCAATATTTATTCTGATGTGTAAGTTTCACTTTTATATCTAAGCAAGATGGAAAATACTTTCTATTGATTCGAATTGTTACACTCTTTATATTGAATGAAATATTGTTTTAAAAATAATTAATTTTTTTACTAATAACTTTTAATGATGATATCTTGTCTTGTGGCCTAAAGAAGTCTGTCAGACACAAAATAAATTAGAAATTTGTAAATTTTTATATCATGTTTTTATCAACTATTTTAGTTTTGAAGGGAAGGAACATAAGGGAAACGTTAAAGCTCCCATTTGCACTTGTGGGGCACATGTGATTACATCAAGGACTCGAATTTCCGAAATGAATTCAGCTGAAAGGTGGAAAGTTTTAAGATCGATGTCGCCTCCAAAGGGAGGAGTGTGTCTGTTCTTAGGAGATTTTTCTTTAGTACCTTTGGCTATAGCAAAGCAGTCGGCTAAAAAGGTATTTCTACTTACAAAGAATATGTTACATTTGTTTATAATTTTATTGATATTAGATATATCTTCCTCATTTCAGGTGTATTGTATAGAAGAAAATCCAACTGCTCTAAAAATATGGACTAAAATCATAGAACATAATCAGTTAGCTGACCAAATTGTTGTACTTTCAGAATATAACAGAGATCTTATTTCTGAAAAGGTAATTTGAACTTTTTTTTTTTAATTAATAATATTTAAAATTTACTGAGACTATTTACAACTTAATTAGCAATAAAGTCTCCATTGTAGAAGTATACTCATGAATCTGTTTGTTTGTTCAAGTGGAATGGCTAATTTAAGGTGTAGGAGTAACTTATCTTAAAGGTACCTCATGAGGTACATGTGCAACACAACAGAAATCAGCCCATTATTTTAGCTACACGAAAAATTAGTATCTTGTTTGTGAGCTGGCAAAATACCCATTTCCTTTTCTTTCTTTTTTTTTAATGATAATTTATTTCACTTTTATAGAACGTTATTTATTAAGTTAAAACAAAAATGATTTATAAAGTTGCTATTAGTAATATCAATTTGTTTAATATAAAACTAATCATTTGAATTTTGTTGCAGATTGACTATGTTTTGAGTGAGCCATATTTCCGAAAATCTATTTATCCGTGGGATAATATGAGATGTGCTTTTGCTTGGGAAAGCTTGGCACCAGATGCAGATTTGTACTTTCCTCATTGCCTTAGAATAGTGACGGTAGCCATGAGCTTCAATGATTTACATAAAATAAAAGTTCCCCTTGGCAGTGTTGAAGGTTTTGATCTGACATCTTTTGACCATTTAATTAAGGTAAAATTAACGTATTATATATTAAATAAATTATTATTTGAATTGATGTAGAAACAGATCTGCTTAGCAGCGTTTCACATCTTATAAAATAGCTCAATGACTGGTTTGCCTCAAAAGAGGAACAGTTTTTTGCATGGCATCCACAAATTTTTAGATAGATGGAAAAATCTAAAGCTAGCGTAGTAATGGGGAATATTTCAGAAATATCTTTCAGATTAGCGAACTATAATATAATAATATTGTTTTTCATTTTCATAAAATAAACTTGTATTTTCTATAGGAAAAATTTGATTTTATATTTACATTCCTGGTTTGTTATTTTTTTTTAATTTATTGATTTACAAGGGTATTTTCTTCATAAATTGAAATTTCTCTCTTAGTCGACTCATCCACTCCTCCCTGCTCATTGCTTGATCTTCCATCATATTTTGCTTTGTTGTAATTAATATTCAAACCTCATTGTTCATACTGTTCGATTATTTTTTTAAAACATATTACCTCTATTATTATTTATTATGATTAACATTATCATTTACGCAGGTCCTCATCAATGTTGGAGATTTCTGAAGAATACTCTGTATATCTCCTGCAAATGTTTAAATTTTAAAAATGATGATTTTGTGACAAAAACATTTTTTGCGAGTGTAGATAAATATTATAACAGATCCATAAAATCAAGATTTTTTATTGTATAATGGGTATTGTTTATCATATAATCCTTCATGTTTGTTTTTTCAGGGTTCAAGCGAAAAGTCAGAAAGTGATGTTGAAACTCAGCCTCTTTGGGAATATCCTGGGATCGCCCTGTCTGGCCCGGCTGTGATATATGAGCTTATGCCTAAAGTAGGAAATATTGATAAGAAATTGTGTTCAGATGGGTCTTTCAATATTAAGAGGTACTTAAAGTCTACTACCAATAAAAGTTTTATTAATATATTCTCTAATCCTCATCTTCTTACTTAATTTTGGTTTAGTTATTCCTACTTTTAGTCAGTAATAAAGAAAGTGAAAATTGTTTATATTGGCTATTTTTTGGACAGAATGGTTCTCAAAAAAATATATCTCTGTCTATAAGTGAGGTTAAGTAGTTTTTCTCTTATTTAATTAAATTTGATTTCCATTCCATTATAACAACTGAAAACTAAATTTCACCTCACTATATCAAATTCAGGTGCCATGGTTTTATATTATGTCTCTATAAAGCATTTTTGTTTCAGGTCTGGAGAATGTCATGGTCTAGCAATTTGGGTGGATTATTTTGGTTCACATGTTGTTCTGAGTGGTGCTGGACCTAAGGAGTACATCGTTCCGGGAAAAACTGTTAGGTAGTTAAGTTTTTCTTATTTATTGATGTTCATCTCCGAAATTATTAGCATTTAATTTTCCTAATTAAAATTTAGCAATAATACGAGGACCCCTTAAGAAAAAATTACTTGCTAGATTTTGAAGGATGTTAAAAAATATTTAATAAATTTGCTATATTGTTGATTAGTTATATTATTTTCATGGATGTATATTAATAAGTGATTCAATTACAGATGGGATCGCACAGCTCGTCAAGGAGTTTATTTATTTAGAACGCCTTTAGATGTCGAAGAAGGTCAAACTATGGAATTTTCATTTGAACTAGCACCCTCCGAGGGCAATATTGAATTTAGATTTCAACCCAAGCCGTATACCTGACAATTGCCCATTCCTCAGACTGAATACGACTGACTAATCGAGTTAAAATCCTGCTCATTTCTTTCTGTTTTTTAATAATATGATGTAAATTATGGTTACCAATTTTCTCATTTGTAAATATGACTATATTTGAAGCCTTTTAGTTTTGCTCAACACTAATTTGGTCTGTTGTTGTGGTGTTTAATATTTTCATAATAGTTCGTGGTTTTGTTAGAATCTCAAAAATACTAACTATTAGCACTATTTCTAAATTTTTTTATATTTTTAAACTTTATACTTTTATATCCAAAGGAACTATTAATAATTAGTTAATACCTCAAATTACTTTGAAGTTTGGTACAAACATAAATAATTTTGTTTCATTAATGTCAATTGTAGTCAGTTGTTTACTGACTTTAGTTGATACTAATGTAATTACTTTCTGTATAATTGCAATTATAATATTTAAAAAAATAAAGTTACTTTTATTGTTATTAGCGTGTGACAATTATGTTCTATTAAATGTTGTCTGTTAAGGAAAAAACACTTCCAAGTTATTCATTTGTGTTAAATTTTTAAATCTTATTTTAGCTATAGCAATTTCCTATGAATACTTGAGGCTTGGTGGGACCAAGTTATCTAACTGTGACAAATTGGAAAATAATCTTTGTGCCCCTATCAATACTGTTCCAGCAGATTTAACTTCATACACAATTTCTATTCAGTTGCAAAAAGATAGACTTGTCTGTATGGCCATGCCTGTCAGATCTATCTCAATGATCTTTAAATTTTAAAATAAATGAAATGGTTTTGGCCTTTAGATCATTTGATCCCACAACACAATGTTTTCAAGATGTAGTATATTTTCCAAATCTAAACATTATTCAAATGAGAAAGTCATTTCAATTTATTTTATCTGTCAGTGGATGAATGATGTCCATATCTTTATTGTGATATTGCTCTTTAGCTTAAGAAATGTTTAGCATTTCAGATCCCATTCTGGACACTTTAAACTGCTTATAGTCAACTATGTACAAATTTTGATTCTGTTTCCTAGATAAGAAATTAAAGCTCTGTATTTAATTTAATTTATGTTATTTGATCCCATGAACTGTATTGGAAAATAAATTTCATGTAAGTCTTTTAATTATTAATGTTATGTTCTTAATTTAACAATCATCATTGATAATGATGATAGCGGGTCATCAATGTTTATCCATCAGAATCTTAACTGGTTTACTCTCTTGAAATTTGACAAAATATTAAACATTGATTTAAATTATTCTTATATCACATTAACCACAATCTCCTTTATATATATTTTATTAATGACATAAAGTGCCTATAATCTCAATGTATTTTGTGATTTGTTCTTTTTTTTTATTATATCAAATTTAATATTAAAAATTAGGTAAATAATGCCTAAAAGAACTGTTAGCTGTGAGGTAGGTTATTTTATATTTTCCTTTCCACCAGCTTTGCCCAAAATATCCTGAAACTGTTGATCCAGACTACTTCAAGTGGATTACTAACTTCAGATTCTTTAGATTGATTGCAAGGCTACTGATTATAGACAAACTTGTACTGCTCATAATAAATGTTGTGTGTAAAAACACTTCTGTTAGGCTCTCATAAATCTAGACTTATTCTGTTGATAGATTGTAGTTATTGAAATTCCTAAAAATTAAAAATTATATCTTAATAATTCAGCAATATCGAACTATTCTTGTTATATACACTCAAGTGCTGAACATTGCATAAAAGGCTGTTGTTTTTTCTCTTGTAAGATTTTGGCTTTTTAAGGCTCAAATTATCTATTGCAATATTAAAATTTGTATTAAAAATTGTTTTTTTAATTTTACATTAGTAACTGAAGAAGCTATCATTTTCAGACCTGCACCATTGCAGTATTTTGTAATATGTGTTATTTATTTTTCTTATATATTCAATTTTTAACCATTCCTATGTAATTGAAAAATTATTGATTTGTTATGTTTAATATTGTTTGATCAATATTGTTTGAAAATGTATTTAGGTTGCTATAGTCACCTATGAAACTGCATATGAAGCAGTATGTTTTGTTGCCATAATCACTGTTTTTCTTTTAGTTAAATTATTACGGCTTTTCATTGTAATCAATAAAAGCTGAAGGTTAATTTAGTTGTTTTGATTTCAAAGTTAACCCTATTAGTTAAGCCATTTTACTTTCTTCTAAGGCTTCCCTTCACATTAGATTTTAAAATTAAACATGGTAAGTAAAATTTTTATACATTATTCTTTAGTATGTTGAATACAATTTAGCCTTGTATGATAATTTGCTATGAATTCTGAACCATGTGAACAATATATTAATTCAAGTCTATTCAGTTGAAATTATATAGATAATAATAAATAAATAAATTATATATAAATATATGCTGCAGTTAAGAGAACTTTATACATTGCTTTGGAAACATCTGCCATTGTTATCTCTGCTTATAATTTTTAAAATAATAAAATTTTTTGCTTCAAAAATATCCCATAGTTTTTCATGCTTTATCGTAAACAGTCATCTATGTATTAAAAGCTGTTTGTCATCAGTATTCCAGGTAGTGTACTCTTTCCCCATCCCGCTCAGTGTCCAATTTTCCCAATCTGAGCGAGTGGGATGTTAGAACGTGTAAGATATAACCTTAAAAAATCTGGAGCTGTTTTATGATTCGTAAAGTATTAATGTACTTTCAGGAAAATATATGTCAAAAAATTAATTAATCGCTTGAAAAATTTGTTTTATTTACATTAACTGTTCAATATATTTTATAATAATGAATTATGATTTGGATTAACATTTACTGAACAGATTTGGGCCTACTGATTTTTTTGTTATTTTAGTAGCAATACATACAGCAAGTGCCTTTTCAATTTGATTTTTTTGGGAAAACAATAAAAGAAAGGAAGCTAATGTTTTTTCCACACTGCCTCAAAATCTTACTTGTTTTCTGATATCTTCAGAAGATTACAACCTTTTTTCTTTTTAAGAATCGATATAGCTTATAAATGATGTTTCCAGTCTGTGAGAGTGTATTTCTGAGGGATATTAGTCCTTAAAAATAATCACTTGAAAATTTACCATTTGATATCGATCTTTGAGGATGATCTTAATTAAACATATACCTGGACTAAAACTATCATTTTTACTTTATTTCATTTTATAGTTACTCTGAAAAGTTTTTAGTTGGAGTATCTGTAAAGAGCAGAAGACAAAAAATTCCCGAATGGTCTAAATTGTTAATTAAAATAAAGGTAGGTGTTGAGTTGGCAACAATTAGCAAATGGTGACGTGGTTGGAATCTTCTCATATAGATTTCTTTATCAATATAATTCTTCCATTAATTTCACCAGTTGTCTTCTGCTGAAAAACTTACAATTAAGTCTTCTGAAGCCATTTTGCTCTGATTTTTAAAAAGTATTTTTATTTTAGAAAATAACCATTGTGCCCCAAGTATTTTTATTTTAGAAAATAACCATTGTGTTATAAATGTATACAATAAAAGCATTAATTATAATTAAATGGAGGAAGTATCAGATAAATATATATAAGATACAAAAAATAAATGATGGATTGTAAAATTATACAGTAGAAAAATATATATATTTTGCAATGAGATTACCACAGGTTAATTAGCATTTGTACATCCTGGACTTTGTGGCATTACTGACCAGCCTACTCTTCAGAGCCTTAGACATGCCAAAATATGCCCTGTTCCCTAGCATTATGATTTTCTTTACTTCTTCTTCATTCAGCTTTCTAGTTATTGTTGATCCAAGGTGACTAGAAGCCGATTACTTCAAAGCTGTTTGACATTTTTAATGTCTTTGGGGTAGAGCTTGTTACTTACTATTGGAAACCATTTTGATTCTCTTGTCAAACCATCCTACTCTGCTTGCTTCAATTTCAAGCTTTCCAATGACCCCCCTTATAGAGTTAAGCGACCTTCTAACAGTTGCCATATCTTTAATTAAGTACTGTCCCGCCACTATCTATCTCAGCTCAGTTTATGACAGGATGGAGAGCCATAAGCTAGCAAATAAAATTAGTCTTCCATGGTCATTGGTCCAGTTGGACAGACTATGCCTCCGAATGATGGGCCCGAGTCATGCTTCTTTGCCAATATGTAAGTTGAATTTACCTAAAATAATTTTCATATCTTAAGAGAGGCATCTATCATATACCCTTTCTAACATCTCTTTGAATGCTCCTCCTCTTCATTGTCTATTGGTGGGGCATGCACACTTATCAGACTTATGTTGCCAAATTCACCTTCCATTCTCAGCTTACAAAGTCTTTTATTTACAGGCTGGAAATCTATATTTGCATTTTAACTAATACTTTTAATTAAAATTGCATTAAATGGATTACTGAGTGAAAGATCTGTTTTAATCAAACTTAAATCTTTCTGAACTATAACTGACCAAGTAATGTAGAAAAATATAATAATAATTTCATTTTTTTTTTAATTATTGTTTTTATATACTGCAGCAGTCTATCATAACTTTGGAAAAACCATTGACGAGAGTTGCTCTTCCTGATTGGCACGGTAATAATTTTTTTGTTACTAATCAGATAAAGCTATTATTATCAGAAAGTAAAACAGGTTTTTGTTACAACAGGTAAAGTTTGGGAGCTTCGACAGACATGTGACACAAGGAGAAAAGATGCTTCTGATTTGAAAAATGCTTCAAAAGAAATGAGAAATGATACAGATTGTACGACTCGTTGGGATACATATATCAATAATAACCGGCTACAAGACAGGTTTGATGAGATTTGTTTTCTTCAAAATTAAAAACAATTTACATAATAATAAAATTCTCTCACATAGACATTCTTTATGATTTTTTCCTCTGAGTGGCAAATCATTTTTGAAATACTCTTTAGTCTATTTTTGTTTTACTACCATCATAAGTCAAAATAAGAACTATGGACATTGCTTATGCTTTAACATTCAAGTTTTCGTTCAAAATTCTGAACTTTAAATGCAGTATTATCTTCTTATTTTTTCCACCTTCGCCTTTTTTCTTTATTATATCTTTATTTTATTTTTTTTATCTAATATTTAATTTTATCTTATATCTTTATTTTTTCCGCAATTAAAGTTGTATAAGTTTAATTTAGTATCAATGATTTTTTCTGCATTCTGAAGCATCAATTCAGAATCTCTTGTTAAGTTTTATATACTTTTTTTTAATGTTTCTATTATTTATTCTAAACTTTGCTTCAAATCTAATCACTGCATTTCCTTCCTTTTTTTTTTTTCCAGAGTTGTTGAAATAAGTAAATGGGCAGAAATATTCAAGAATAAAATAAGCGCCATAGACAGAGAAGTGGCCCTCATGACCAAAGAGAAGGACCTCACGGAGACCGAAATTGAATTCCTTGGGCTCAGTTTTACGGTCACAAATGAATGTTTAACACAAAGAGACCAAAGGGGTGGTGCTGACTTATGCACAGATGATGCAGAGATTGAAATTAAACACGTAAGCATAGACATGATTTTCTAAATATTTAGATAAAGTATTTTTATTATTATTGATTAAAAATAGGGTAAATTAATTTGGATTTATAAATTATGTTCAAAATAAAAAACTTAGGCTATTTAGTAAATAATGAACAGAAACTATGATACGAATATTTAGGAATTTTTATTTTTATTTTTTGTTTTACTTTAAAAAAAAATTTCATTCTCATGACAAAAAATTTCATTAATCAGCACTGTGAGGAATTTAATAAGGTCAGAAAGTACTTATCTTATTAGAAAGTGTCCAGAAAGTAATAATAAATCTAGATCATTTTCTTACTAATACTACTTTTACCGCCCCCTATAGATATAATTTTAGTATTTTACAATCATCAGATAAAAATAAAAATATTGGAAAGTAGATTGTTTAATCATGCAATAAACAAATCACTACTTCAGTTCAGTGATTGCAATTGTAGTAAATGTTTTTTTTTTCTTCAGGAACTATCAATGCTAGAATCACTAAAAGTAATGCTGAAGCAGCGCTGCATGGCTGCATGGGAACAGACGAACAGGCTAGAAGAGCTCAAATCTCAGCTTTCTCAGGATTTAGAGGATAAAATAGAATCTTTAGAGATGGACACTTACCTTTTGGGAATCGATAAAAATTGTGGGAACATTAGTTACAAACCAGATGCCCTCAGAATACCTAATGAGTATGATGGTCATGCTTTACAATTTTAAGTGTATATGAGGTGTAGGATTTCAAAACCAGACAACTCAATTTTCTAATTTTTACTTATTTATTTTAATTGACTTAGTACTAATTAATTAATGGTTGGTACTAGCTTATCATGTGGTATCTAAAGATTGGTTGATTAATTAACTCTGTATCAATTGTTCTACATCGATACAGCCACCATCATTCCAGTCAAAAAGATATTATTTAAAAAATTTGACATAAAGTGTAGCATGTATTTTTTATCATATAAAATTTCATGCTTGTTTTTGGTATAAATAATTAAATTGTAAAAAAATGATGTCTAA
Organism: Halyomorpha halys; assembly: GCF_000696795.3. Taxonomy (NCBI): domain Eukaryota; kingdom Metazoa; phylum Arthropoda; class Insecta; order Hemiptera; family Pentatomidae; genus Halyomorpha; species Halyomorpha halys. Next base: position 83,383 of record NW_027108633.1, on the reverse strand, counting down.
ATTTTATGATCTGTGTATTTACATTACAAAATACATTTAATACACAAAGTATTCTCTGTGGTTTTCAACTACCTTTTACTAACTTTGAGGGCTCCTCTCAATCCCAGATGCCAAAAAAAATCAATTTTTTTTTTACTGAAGATATCTTACCTATCTGCTGACTCCACCTCATTGTGGGTTTTATAATTCTTCCCTCGTACAAAATGGTCTAGTAACCGAAAAAGGTGGGAATTTGATGAGTTTAAATCTGGTGATAATGAGAAGGGATTTCCCAACCAAGTGTCTGGCATTGCCTTGATGCAAGATAATGCCTAAAAGGCAGGATTAATGTTAAACCAAAATTAATGGTGGTTAAAAGACTGTAGTTGTGCAAGAAAGATCCAACCCATAGACATAGAACTGACAAAAAATTGGAGATAATAATTGAAAAACACAATATATTCAGATTACGATCGTAATCTATGATTTTATAATAAAGTGGTTTCTGTGAATTGGTTATTTTTTTGTTCCTCACTTGAAATTCAACAGAATTCATGAAAAGACAATTAAGGAAGCCTGGCATCAATCCCGGAATAATGATAACAAAGACAAACATATGCTATAAACTATAGCATGAAAATTACATAACATGTTGACAATAAAAATTCTTAATTTATAAATTTATTTTATTTATGTTTACTTTCCTACTAGACATCTTGGCCTGTGTTCCTCATCTTCAGAATACAAACTAATTGTACCTACATCCACCTATTCATAATGATATCTATATTTCTTTCTAAATATTTTTTCATTGTTCATAATTCAGTTGAATTAATATTTACACTAAGAGTAGGCTATATCTTTTATACTTATACTAATATACTTAGATATATTCATATTAATGCTTATATCACTTCACTATTATTAAACCTTTAATTGTCCTCTGATTGAACAATAAAATCAAAACAGTATACATTTTAAATACATTAGTTAAATCTGTAAAAAATAAAATAAAATATGAATATTAGATTCTAATAAATATTTTTCTCACAGAATGCTCTCATATGAAGCATGGTTAGAGCATTGCACCTACCTAAATCTTAAAGCAGAAACTGAGTTGAAAAGTTCCTTCAAGTTACGAGAATCGATGTATATACCTCGAGAGAGGGCACGGATGGACCTTGAAGCTCAAAACGATGCTACAAACTTTGCTTTAAGAAAAAGAATTTATGAAACTCAAAGAATCAAGAATGAATTAGACTGGCAAAGACTAAATGTATGAAGTAAATTAATTTATAATGTTCTAAATAACATAATATATTCAGCTTTTTTTTTTCTTTAAGTCCCATGGATCTAAAGGATTTGAATTATAGTGTGTTGGTAACTATAATTATCTCTTGTAATGCATTTCAAATACATTTTAAGAGGGGAATGAGGAAAGGGATACGCCTGGAAATTGGAATATGGATTGAGGATGCTATCTGATGATAGAGCTTATCAGATTTCGTAGTGTCTATTGTCAGTAAGTTAGTAGTCCACAGTCGAGTCTGAGTCTGTGTGTGTGTGTGTGTGTGTGTTTGCCTGTCGGTGTCAGTGTCTTGTTTCAAAATGCGAACCCAACAGTACTAGATGCTGTCAAAACATTTTATTTTTTCTCGATTTAAATTCTGTCACAGGTGGTATTCGAGTGTCATATGTACGAGTCCCATCTTTGCTCTTTGAAATGAAGTATGTCTCCCTGTGCTTCTGAGTATACCTCTCTGAAACTGTCGGAGCCCTTGGCCATTGCAGGTGCTATGCTGGTCAGTATAGGTGCTGCATAGAGTAGGGTTGGTCTGAGTACACTCTTGTGTACTCAAATCATTAATTTGAGGCAGAGAAAAAGATTAAGAGAAATTAGCACGTGATTACACCTAAGAGACTTGCAGTGGTATCTGTTCTAGTGTCAGATTTCTGTCAAGGATAACACCCAGATATACTATATATCAGATATGTTGTCTGCTGTTCTATTCTCATACCCTGCTACTCTATAGACTTTGGGGAAAGGACGCTTGTTCTTCTGGAAGGAGAAAATAATACAGTCAGTCTTCTTGGGATTAACTGTAATATTCAGCCCTTCCAGTTTCTTGGTTTCTCCGCCTGCCGTAGAGCTGTCTCTGCATTCATTGAACTACTGTATATTGTCGGCATAAGCCACTAAAGTAGCCTTGTTATACTTGGCTCCTACAGTATTGGAGATAGCATAGAAGATATTCGAGGAGTAAAATACAAAATAATATTTTGTATATCACATCTTGTATTTTAAATAATGTAAATCAAATAATATATTAAAATTTGCATTTAAATAAATATATTTATTTAAATATATATATTTTTTCCCCATCATTTTATTACTTTCTCACAAGAATTAGGTAACTAACTTTGTAATTAGCTCCAATTTTAGGTACCCAGTTTCCAATATCTCTGTATTATAATTGACTATCTTGATTCCAAAAAACATATTTTCATTCATTGGTCTGTGTCATGATCATCTATTAAACAAGTTGTTAATTTTTTTGTATTGTAGGATTTTTGTCCTCAAAGCTTATATGAAACAAAATTTTCATTTTAAAAACTATATCTCTCCAAAACTCATATACTTTTCAGTTTCTACTATTCCTTCCTTTAACGTTTTGATGTAACAAAATAATAACTTGTTTCAATTTGACTTAAAGTCTGAGTATGAAGAGTCTACATCCTTCGCCAAAAATAATTTAATATTATTTTGTATATTATCATTCCATATTTTGAAGAGAATTGTTTATTTCAAATACTTTTTTAACAAAATACTTAGAGTATTTACTATTTGAAATACTTTTCTTTCAAAATAAAAAACAGAATGTTAACTCCAAAACTGTCTATCTAACTATATAGTTTAGAGGTTTGGAATTATACATCGTGATAAGTATAATTTGTATTTGAAATAATTTTGAACTGAGAACTGTATTTCACTTTTATCCTTAAGGTTAATTCTGATTACAGCAATTCCTGCTGATTGAGGATTTACTTCACCCATATTTTGTCTAATGAAAATAAAATTTTAGATGGTACAAGACATGGAAAAATTACATAAAGAAATAGATGCAGTAGAAAAGGCACATCTTAACAAAACAAATGCCTTGAAATTAGCTGAATCTCGACTTGAAAATAGACTTCATAAGGGTGGCGCTGAGTGTTGCAGAGATGAAGCAGCTTTTGGCCTTGAAAATGAGGTTACACAATTGAGGGCCACAAGAGCAAACCTCAAGAATATGATGAACCGAGTAAAGTAAGTCATTTTGAAGTTTTAATCATTTTAATAGTTTACTATACACCACCTTCGATATCAAACGCCATTCTTAAAAATATATAAACAAATAAAATCCTGGAGGCTGTAGTCAGAAAATAAAGAACAGAAATTATAAGTAAAATCTTTGTCTCATAAGTAAAACTTATTCATTATTTGTACCAGAGTTTTGACCTAAATTGCAACCTTCATCAGGGCCACATTATGATATGGTAAAATTAAATCATCAAAATATTTAACATATATATATTTATACGTAATTTTTTTAAAATGATTTCTCCCCTCTCCAATTATGCATATTATTGTTTAATGTTTACCTACATTTATTTATTTTATATATTTATATACTCTTTACTTTAACATTATTTTCAAATGTAACATATTACTTAATGTCAACCCCTCTCCTATAATTCTCTTAAACCCCCACTACTTCCTTTCATTTTCATGATTGCCTTTAATCTGTAAGGTAGGTTTCCTATCTTGTTCATGATCTTCCTTTATTCTTGATTTTACTCTTATTCTCTTTTTCCTTCTTTTAGTGTGTACTGTATTTTTATTTATATTTTTTATCAGTTATTATTTCCATTTTCATTAATTGTCTAAATTCTTTTTTTTTTTTATTCTTATTTAATTTTATGTTTTAAGTTCTGCAATGTGGGGTGAAACGTTGGCTCATATTAAATATTTTTATGACTATATGAGACTTTTTTCCTGGACCATCTTCCTTGTATTAAATTATTATGATCTATAATTAGTATGAATATCCAGGAATAAAATATACACTAATTACAAAGCAAAATAATTTTATGTTTCAATTTTACTGTATCATAATAATTTTCATACTTCATGTTATCTTATTATATTCCCATTTGTTTTCTTCTTATATTATTATTTGTTATCTTCTGATTTTTTTCTTAAACTATTTATCTCCTATTTTTTGTTTTGATATCCTATTACATAATGGTTAACTTGTTTTTTCCACAATCCTGATAAAGGTCTGTAATTAAGACCACAACGTTGGTACAAATAATAAATAAGTTTTACTTAAATTTAATAGATAGATATATAAATATAACTATAGATAAATAGTTAAAAGCTATTGTTACTTTTCTTGACTACAGTCCTGATCATCTCTATCTAATTTACATATGATCAATCATCTATTTAAAAGATAATAATTTAAAATCAACATTAACATTTTTATATTTTCCATGATACTTACAGGCTGATCTTATCTTACGTAATTTCAATTCATTAAAATCCTTATGATGTAATAAGAATAAGACAGATTATATATCAGAAAATTATGCTGATTTATTTTAATTTTTAATTATTGAACATTTTTAAAGGGCAACATTCAATGCACTGGAAGAGCAGTTAGTGGTCATCGATCGAGAGCTGCATAACAAGAATCATGCACTGAACACAGATCTTCGTTGCCTTGACTTGAGAGCTCGCCTCAAGACTGGGGACAGGGCAGGTCCTAACACACAAATGGACAGAAACATTGAGTTAACAAAAATGAAGGATGAAATCCCTCCTGAATAATAAACTAGATAGCGAAGGTCAAATGCAAAAAATAAATATAAATGCACCAAACAGCACAAAATTGTAGCTTTAACTTTATAATATAAATGTATTGAAAGAAAAAAAAAACTGTTTGCACAGTGAAAATTTCACAATTTAATTCATGTTATTATTGGTTCAGAGAATCATGGCATTCAATGATTTCAGGTTAAGTGTAGAACAGTTTCTTGAGTTACTAAGTCTTCTTCAATCTTACATTCCCATCCTGACTTTGTTGATTCCATGTTTCAATAGTGTAATGTAATTGAGGGGAGGGAGGAGGAAAGGAAATGAATAAAAATAATCATTCCTAATAATTTGGAAGAGAAAAATGAGAAATTTCATTGCTTTTGACCAACTACATTGTTCAAATTATAAAGCATATTTTATCATTAGGGTAGCAAATAATAAAGTGGGTGGGATAGCGATGGGAATAAAGCAGTCATTTCTTTCTATACTGAACCAATTCTCTCTATATTTCGGTTAAGCACATTAATTTTATCATAACACAACATTAGTGGGCTTTGTCTGGATGGAAACAAATACTTTCATGTGTCTCCTAAAAGTAAGGAATTTAAGGTATTAATTAAATAGACTCCCAGACCTCCCAAGAATGAAACCCCTGTCTGGTTGCATGGCCTTTTTTAAGTCCTTTGTTTCAATAGTTCAGTCCAGAAGACAGCAGACTTTCAACAGTTCAGAAGAACACAGAAGATAATTTTTTTTCCCAATAATTTTTTATTTAATTTATTTTATTTTATTTATTTTACAAATTATTGTCTAGGCTTAGTATATCAGCTTGTCCGTCTGGAATTCTTACAACCTCTAGTTAGCTAATCGGGGGCTTTAAAATTTCTTTATTTTAATAAAATTACATGCATGCAGAGATAATAATTAAGTACACATTCATAATCCTGCGTCCCTGACATTCTTAACTAACTCTTCAAGAAATACCAGGTCATTCAAAAAGTCCTGTCGTTTTTTTGGGGGAAATTATAAATAAATAAATATTTTCAAATAATC
>NW_027108633.1:75772-76270 GCF_000696795.3 Halyomorpha halys | reverse complement strand
AAACGAAAAACGACAGGACTTTTTGAATGCCCTGGTACATTAGGCATGTTTTGTTAACAAAATAAAATAACCATAAAATATACAGAAAACAATTATTAGATTATACCATTATAGATAAAAATTGTAATTGATAATCAAAATAATAGTTGAAAAACTGAAACTTTGTACTTCAATATAATGAAGTAATAACCTAATCATCAAAGTTTAAAAATAGATCCTATAATGTAATAAAATATATTTTCATTTTAAAAATTACTAAACAAATCACCTGTTCAGAAAGGAAATATCATAAGCCAAACAACATAATTGAAGAAAAATCAACTTTGGAAATGATGATATTGAAATGTTGAATGAACGAAGATCACCCCTTAGTTATAGTCAACTCCTTCCATACTTTCCCAACCCTTTAACCTTCCGTCGGGCGCAATATGAATCCATACGAGTTCGGGCGCAACTCATCTGATAGATTAAGTACACAAAACATAGAATAATTGGCAT
>NW_027108633.1:65964-73352 GCF_000696795.3 Halyomorpha halys | reverse complement strand
ACCATACTGAAAAAAAAATGCCGCCACCCCAACAGTGGTGGGAGGGGAGCGGGAAGATACTGCGCAGGTCCGCCCTCTACTGTGAAGCACAGAGATTTGCCACAACAAAACAGTGACACCATATCTCACAGATTAGTTGCGCCCGACGGAAGGTTAAAACGATTATTCACCAACCCAACCATAAATTATTACTGAGGTGTTATTAGCTCACCATAGATTAATATGAGGAGAAGATGGACGAGAGCGCAGTCAGATAATAAATAAAAACTTATTTATTTGAGCCGATGTTTTGATCTGAACATTAGGTCTTCATCAGGGCCAAAAAAAAAGAGATAACGACCATGACTCAGAGAAACATAAAAATAAAGAATATAAAAGATAAAGAAATAAAAAACATAAAAATAAAGGAAAATAATAAACAAACAAATTTTATTTGCTGACCGCACCTCCGATCATATTCTACTCATAAATTATTACTGTAGCATAATTTTGTATTTTCTTACTTTTATATTTAAGTCAATGTTTTTATAATACATAAATAATGATGGGAGACGAACTTCTGAACAATGCAGATTTTTTAAAGAAAATGCTCCTTTGTACTTTGTTTATATTAATAAATTCAACAAGCAGCTATAGTTGGTATTGTAAAATGTCTAGTTAAAACACTACACTTAGGCAAAACTCCAATGATCCTTGGTACTTTGTGTATTTTAATAAATTTAGCTAGTAATTAGTTATATTTGGTATTGTAAAATGTCTAGTCAAAACACTACACTTTGGAAAAACTTCAATGATTGTTTTATGTAAGAATGTAACTGGTCCATTTTCTCTTTGAACTGGCAGAAAGTGCACAGTCCTTTTGTTTTAGTATGAGGATTATATGTTAACTTCTTGAAAAATACCAGACAGTTAACATGTTCAAAAGAATTAAGTAGTACATTGTAATGAATTCATAATACAGGTTCAAAAAAGAATTATTTCTTTAATAAAAAAACTTGAACTTAATAATAATAAACAAATTTGACAGTAATATACCGATGTTATGGCAAAGTCTTCTAGACTTTAAAACTAGCTTTATTTACAAAATTTAAGCAAATATGGACTTGACAATAATATCTATTGTTGATATTCATGAGTACAGTATTTTTATCATATCTGTGGAATAGAAAACTTATACTGAAAGATTATTGTCCCTGAGACAGTATAGAATAGAGGAAATAAGTTCTGAAGGTGGGAAGTAGGTGCTGCAATATCATTATGAATTTAAACAAATTGGAAAAATAATTTTGCTATAAACTAGGTTGCTACCAAAATTAAAATTATCAAATATGTTTACTTTAAATTTCAGTATAAAATCTACATATTATAGTTATTCTTCAAAATATAGGTCACGGTCATCAACCACTTTAATCCATCTTTCTGTCTTCAGAATCTTCAATCTTCAAATTACATCATTACTAAGAATAATTGTGTTAGGTATTATCTGGGCATAAATATAAATGTCAGTTACAATTAAGGTTTAAGACTGGAAGAATTTTATATTATTATATAGTTGAGTTTAGTGAAAATATCTTCCTTGTCAAATGTCCTTTCTTTAGAACTCATTAATTAAATCTCAAGATTTTGGAGCCATCACCCCATCTCCAAATGTACAATAAAAATGCCCTGTTTTGTTTTTAGTAATTAGATTAAAATAATTGTTGAGCTTAATTATTGATTAACTAAGGCTGACTGTAGCTGAAGGAGTTGAGACGTAGGTCTTTGCAACCTTGGAACTGCAGCGGTGCCAGTTCAAATCTGGCGTGGGGGATTGACTTTTATTTCCGTAGCGGTCCCAAGAAATTAAAACTTGACACCCCACCATGTTTAAAATAGGGTATTACCAAGTAGATAACCCGCCTGAATGACAGAAATGACCAGGAAGGTCATAAAAAAAAAAAAAAAAGATCGATTTAACATCAGATAATAAATAAATAGCAGGGAGAGATGTATGTAATATATATATTATTTATAAATATCTAATACTTACACTATATTTATATTACTTATTTATAAGTTTAAAGAAGACAACAATGCTAGTTAATTATTGGATACATAATAAAGCTCAATAGTTATTTCAATCTAAATAATAAATAAAAGTAAATATAATTTTTATTGCAGTACATTACATGCATACATACACATGCAAAATTTTGTGATTTAATTAATGAGTTCTAAATAAAAGACATTTGACAAGGAACATATTTTCACAACACCAAACTAGACAAAAAAATGTCTAACAAGTATTTGAATTTAACAACAATTAGCATAGATATGATGCACAGACACTGTCTTAATACCTACCATACATATCATAAAAAAAAAAGAGAAGAAAAGGTATAAATAAACAACAGATATAAAACAAAAATATATAATTAAAAAAGCTTATTTACAATTAATAATATAATATTATAATTTACAATTAATACAATTGTATGGTTTCTATTGTGTAATTGTGTGAAGAAGCTACTGGAACTTTAAATTTAGCTTTTACTTTCTTCATGTTAACCATTTCCCAGTTCAACAATTTCAATGTTTCCATATATTGCAACTGAAAAACAAAACAAAAAATAAAATAAACGACTATATAAAACAAAAATAAGAATTGAAACATGAATCATAAAAAGAAATAATAATATTAGAAGGAAGTTAATTAACTGATGATAGATCACTAAATGATAGTTTTGAAAATAAATTAATATAGTATATATATATAGATAAAGTAGACATGAGTGCATTGGTATGAGCTACTTTTGGTAGTGAAGTCAAAGTTGTAACATCTTCCAGTTTTTCACCAGTGCACTTAACTCTGGAATATCCAATGAAAAGATACATATTTGATGGAGGACTCTTTTATTTGGAAACTCAGTAGAACGAACTTGAATTTAATAATTTTGTTTTAAAATTTCCTTGAAATAGTCTTATCATTCAATGGAAAGGTAAACTCTATATAACCAACAGAAGATGTAAACAAACTCTATATAACTAGTGTTCATAATTTGTTGATAATATACACGAAATGTTGAAGACAACCAAGCGGAGAATAGAACCGACATAGCAAAAGAATACGGTATTCCAACATTAGCCACAATATTTAAAAAAAAAGATTAATGATGACAGAAGTGCACCATCTTTGAAAAGTATAATGATAAAACCATGGGAATTCAAGATGTTTTGAAGTTACTAAAGTGAGCACAAATAAAAATGTACTGATGAACACAATTAGGATGTGTTAATTATTTCTCAAACATCATATATTATCCATAACACATAATCTATGCATAATATAATCTAGGCAGACTTCTATAGCACTAAAGTAATAAAACAGTTTATTTGATTTACGAACACTCATTCATTTGATGCAATGGTAAAAGTACTTGTTTCACAACAGTATAGAATAATCAAATCATTTACACATTCACATTACCTAAATAATAAAAACAAAATACCTGGGATAATACAATTTCTTGTAATTTTTTAATAGTTTCAATCATATCTGCATCTCTCGACAAAAGATATTGCTGATAGTGAGAATCTAACAAAAGACAGGCCCATTCAATGGAAACTTTATCACATGGACAATCTGACATCTTATCTGTAAACATAAAAAAATGGTTAATACATTTTTCTAAATAATTTAATTCATCTAGTATATTTTATTTTTCTTAAATTTGTTTGTATCTTCAAAAAATACCAATACATTTTACTGAAAAAGTTCAATAAATATCATTTCACAGATTTTAAGAATTTGTTCTCATAGACTATTTTTTTCCACACATAGAGTGAGAGGAACAAAAAACTAATGAATTAGACTTGATAATATCTTAGTGGTAATTTATATCACTTGTAATAAATGTGTTTTAACAAACCAGAAAATTTTTGAAAAACTTCTTACAGCCAGAAAATAAATAAATTTTAGCTGGTAAAACTTTATAAAAATATTTTTCCTTCATGTCACATTTTGGCTAAATTTATTAGAAGAGAAAAAAACTACCAAAATTATGAAATGAAAGCTTAATATCAGTTTTCACTCTTTTTTTAATAATCTCACTGATTGGGGAATTCATAAGTTCCTATAATCTATTACACCAAGAGAGGTCCTATTAATCTTTTCTGTTTCATAATGCAATATTTTATTTGAAATATGAAGCATACCTGCTATAATACCGAGTAGCGTAAGGGCCATTTGTAAAGGAATGTGTGTCCTCACTAGAGAAAGACTACTGTCATCACCAACTAACGGCCTTGACAAAACCACCTCCTTTATCTTATTACATTCAGCACTATTATTATTCAAAGCAAAAGCCAAAGATCGGACGAGATAGCGGTCTGGAACATCTAGGCACTTTTCTAGTAAATGCAGGATTCCTTCGGCATTTTTAGATTCAGCATAACTATCAAACAGCAGTTCACATATCCTGAACAAATAAAGAGAAAAGTGATTGTATAGAAACTTACAAAATGGCCTAAAACATCATAGTAATATATCATTTCAAGATACTGCAAATAAGATACAATCAGATCTCTAGCAATTTTATTCCACAGTAATAAATTGAACATACTACAATAGATTATAATGTACGATAATTGAAATAACTAATTTATTGCCATTATAGTTGTTCTAGTTATGCAATTATAATATTTCCTTCAAAATCAATAATAATTTTTGAATAATTGAAATCAATGAAAACTTCATACCTCGATTCTGAAATGCCTTGGTCAAGAAGAGCATCTAGGTCTCCTTCCAGCTTCGGGGCTTGACTACCAACCAATCCAGAAAGTCGTGGGGTGTAGAGCTTATAAGGGATAACAAGTAAGTTTGCTCCTGAAGGGATTATGAGCTCTCTTGACCTCGCAAGAGATTTTGAAGCACTATTGTAAATTTTCAAATTTTCAGTAGCCTCAACTACACCATATTTGATTGAAAACATTACAAGTATCCCACCTGGAAAGTTAGGAAAAACTAAATGAATTTGAACTAAGGATAATATCAAGTAATAGTTTGGTTATAAGTAACTAAAAAAAAAAAAAATAAATAAATGAAGGTTTCATATTAATTTGAAATATTTTAAATTACCTTCAGAGTCTGACTGGGCACCATATATAGCAACCTGTTCTCCACTTATTGGGAAAAGTGTTGCTTGTAATTGTGTGTTTATAACTGATACGTTTCCAACAAATCTTCCAGCACTTCCCTTTTCAAGAGGCAACTCCAATGATGTCACATCACCATTTGACCCTAAATAAAAATTAAATGAAGTATAGAAACACTACATTCAATTGATAAGACTAAAACTAAACATTCCTTCAACATAATGTCTAAATAAAAAAACTCATTGCTCAGAAATGCCAAATATATTATGACTAATTATACAGATAATGAATAATTGAAACTGATTGTGAGTTAATTAAATAGTTTAATACTTAATTATTAGTTTTAGTTTCAAAAATTAATTCTTTATACTATTATTTGTTTATTTGGGAATCTATCAATAAACCAGTTTTGTAAATTATTAATCACTCCCAAAAATGGTTTGGCATAAGAGAACTTACTTTTTATATGCATTTATATGATATACTTCTTAATTTTATTCAATAATTAATTAGTAAAAAAACTTTAGGAAATTGATGCAAGATAAAACACTATGTTAAATACTCCATACAAAGTAATTTGTCAGCAGGACTGATAGATTATGAGATATTAGCAAAAACAATGGAATCAGGAAAGATCGTCCAGTGGTGGCTTTTCCTGTACGAATCGGAGGTCTTAATTTTTCCTATTTTCTTCTCTATTTATTCAAACAATTCTTTAATATTTTGTATTTATCCAAAGTTTATTATTGTTAATAATGAGCAATGTTCATTTTTTTTAAATAAACAAAATAAAAGTACTTTAGACAAAGATTTTAAAAATTCATTATTTAAGCCCTGATAAGACCTAGCTTAATAGATAATTGAACAGTGTTAGTCTATAAAGTGTCAGTTTATTATAAATAAAAAGTTGTAGTCACGCCTCAAGCATATACCTGCCTTAAATATGTAATTTCATTTTCCTACAAATTTCCGTTTTTGAGCTAAGCTAACCACAAACTGAACAGTTTGCGATACTTGGTTATGTTATAGGCAATATATAAATTCAGGGGGTTCTTAAAACATGTACCTCTATTGAAAACTTGAATTCTAAATTTTGCATGATCACAATACTTTCCTTTAGTATTTGTTTCATATGTAGGTAAGTCAAAGTAAAAAGGTACATAATTTTGCTTGTACTACCCCCTCCTCCAATTTCTCTCTATCCTTCAGGACTTTTAGAATATTCATCAGTAGACCCTCCTAAACAATATTCCAAAGTTCTAAAATTTTAGGAATTATGCCTCAAAAATTCTGTCAGATATGTTAGGAGTAAGAAGGAAACTCATCATTCCTTCGCTGTGTAACATATGTTCAGATACTTTTTCTAAGGGACTGGATTTTTTTGTCTTCTGTGTTTTTATTTCATTAATTACAGATATTGATATGGGGTACTCAGATTCAATTCATTTTAACTAGATAATAAAATTAAATTTAATAACTTACATAGTTGGATTAAATATGTTCCATTTTCTGATTCAATTACAGTATGGCCAACTAATTTTAAATCATCATTTCGGTCGAGCTTGATAGTAAACTTTTCTTTTTCATCTGAAATTGATATAAAATGCAAGCAGCTACTGCCCTGAAATCAAGAAGAAACTTGTAGCTAAGCCAATTTGTGGGATAAACTCAGTTTGAAAAAATTATAATTGATTTTCAAAAATATACACAATTATTTTTTCAAAATCTGAAGAAATTGAGCATATGTATGTAAACAACATAAATTGTTGAATAAAAAGAAATAATAATTCAAAGTAATTTCTTATTCTCCAGAAATTTGGGTTACAGTAGAATTAATAGCATCACCAACTTAAAATATTAAAATTAATGATAATTTTGAAATATATAATCTCATTACCTGCAAACCAATCACGTGCATTGCGACAAATGGGTGGCCCTGGATGTTAACAAGTTTCACATCTTCAATATTTTCTGTCGTTAAAATAAAATCTTTTCCTTCAGGATCTTTTCGAGATTCTCGGTCGACATTTAAAGGACACACATTTCCATTCATATATACTATATGTGGAGGAACATCTTTCGATGACACAATACTATGTATTAGCCATGTAAACTGAAAGAATTAACAAATTTTAATTTATTTTTTTCTCCCTTTCATTTATTATATAAATATGCACAATACAAAAATACAATATATTTCCTCCCACAGCATTTTAAGGCTATGTACATATATAGGGTATATGTATGTATGTATA
>NW_027108633.1:9395-61424 GCF_000696795.3 Halyomorpha halys | reverse complement strand
GACCTTATATTGTAAACTGTTTTTAGAGTTCTACTACTGGGTAGTTTCTCTACATCCTGTATCATATCATTATGTCATTATGATCAAATTTACTTGTTGTATTTTTTATAGAGATGTAAATATCAATAAATAAATTTAAAAAAAAAAAAATTGATTTTCTTATCAATTCTGATAACAATACTCTATTGTTTCATTAAAACTATTAATGATATTTAATTTTCTATTAAACCTTCAAAATTAGTAGCAATGTGATAACTAGTTTAGCAAAGTATTGAGAAAAAAATTAGTTAAAATTTAAACATATAATTGTATATTACAAACCGACTTAATCAAACAGTGGGACAAACAATGGCAACAGTCAACTAAAGGATGACTGTTACACAAATACATTCTGAACAACTCCACACAAATTACAACTAAAAGCACCCATAACAAACTGAGTCAATTTCTTACATAACATGGACCAACTAACCAATACTTAAAGAGATTTTACTTACAAAACTCATACGCATGTAAGTGCAATGGAAGAACTTCACAAACTTTTCAACCCATATTATACAACAAAATATAAAGTTTGTGAAATTATCTCTACTACAAGGGGACTCATGGCCTCTATCCAAACAAATACAAGAAACAACTTAAAGAGTTCATCAACAACATAGACCTGAAATGTTAATGTGTGGAGCGACAAGCAAATAATAAAAAAAAAAAACTTGTGTCATTTTTCTAATTACTATTATAAAAATTATGTCATTTTTTATTTTCAGTTGTATTTTATTTATTTTCACTATTCTATTTTCTAACATCTCTCACCTCTACTTGTTTTGAGTTATGTTCTTTTTATTGCATTTCCCTCACTATTGCATAGTACATAATACTGTAACAATTTTGTACTAACACTGTTTGTGTATAATACGCTTTTTTCATGGTGTGTACACAAATTATTTAAAATATATGCCTCTTCTGTAGGGTTTACTACAGAGAAAAATAATAGAAAAACACCTAGGAAATATTGCCTTTGGCAACAAGATTCAACAAAAAACAAATAAAGTAATGAAAGTGTGGACTGTTCAACCAAAAACAACCATGTTAAATGGTTGTTTAAAAATTAATTAATTAGAGCCAACATTTCAGCCAGAATAAAAAACCTCAGCTTTCATTTGGGCTAAGAACAGAAAACAACCAATGAATAAAAGGATACATAGAGTAATTAAAGTAAATAATTGTCCAGAATAAAAATAATGTAATGAAAGAAAAGGGAAATACTTTCATTACTTTATTTGTTTTTTGTTGAATCTTGTTGCCAAAGGCAATATTTCCTATTCCAAGTTCTTAAAATCAAAAACCCTATCTATATCCTTGATCTTCGTTCATCCATTCACTCATTAAACACCAGATCCCAACCGATTGATTTATATAAGTCCATCTACAGAACGCCTCCTTCCGCAAATCCTTCATCATTTGTGTAACCTTCTGGAAATTTCTTCCCATCTCCATTTGCCATCCATTCTTTTCTTTAAATAACACCTATTCCTTCACTTATTGCACAACCAAACCTCCGCATTATAGAGAACTATATAATATTGATTAACATTATAAAGAATAGTTAAGCCAAGATCTCAATGTAATTTCATTTTGCTTACTGGAAACTTTCAAATGCTTGCCAGACACATAATCATAATGTATGAATTATGTATTTATTCCTAGGGGACATATGTTCCAGAGTAAAATAATTTCTTCATTTCAAATAATGAAGTCGTACTGGACAATGGACCACCCTAAACATACAAAGGAACTAAGAAGCATTTAGGATTTTCCTTAAAAATAGATAAATAACAGAATCATAGACCCTGAGATTGAAAAGTAATTTTTGTTTTAATGTGGTACTGTATGAGGAGCTCCATATTTTACACATTTTCTGACATTACAATTTTGCACAAGAATTGTGAATTATTTTTGACAAGAAACCGTAACTTGAATGTATTTGGATAACAGTGCTTCTTGCCAATGAAATATAAAGCTTTGAAGTTTGTTTTTCACAACAAAATGAGTTTCGTTCATGGGATATTATTTTTTACTCTATCAAAAATAAATTACTAATAGTGCGGGTGCGGTCATTTTTGTTTACTTCCATTCAGTAAGCCCTTCAACATCATGCAAAATGATGGCTCACATTAAATAGTTTAGTTACTATTTGATTTTTTTTTACCACAGCTAGTCCATATTCCTTGTATATATTTTACACACGGTTAATCAATAATCTTCCAAAAATGAATTTTGTTAGAAATGTATATATCTGTTCATAATATAACTAAATAATTTTCACAACACTTTGCCAAACTATAACTAGTCTAGTGATAACTCACATTGCAACTAATTATATACGTACAAATCACAAGTCAATAACTGTAAAAGTAGTAAAATCACTTGATAAAATAGGCATATAGCATTTAAGGAGTTGTTTATAATTTTTTTTTAATTTAGCATTTGTTATTAATAGGAGGCTAGTAACATAACAAAGAAAAAATTACAAACAATAGTTTATTTATAGAAAATACAAATATTTACAGAATAAAAACAATCTTCTTCCACAAAACAAATGAAATAATCATTTCAAAGACCCATATCATAATCATCTCTAAGATTATTATATTCAAGAACATGCTTCCTGATCTTCGAAGAATCCACCCATGTGACAAAATCTTCCAGGTTTCGGGTGACAAGGAATGCTGGGTCTGTAACACACTCAACTCCAACCCTGACATGTCCTTGCTGCACAAACTGTGTGGCCATTTTAACTGTTTCTGCCATATTCATACTTTTCATAATAACAGGCAACCTCCTCCTACAAAAGCATGATGCACTGACCTTATTACAGTTCTCCAAATCCCACTTATTAGGTATTAGGCCCATAATATACAATTTTTCCAATAGCTGTGCACTGCATTCTGCCCTGAAAGGATCATTATTGTCTACCTCCTTTATTTTACGCGCCAGTTCTCTTATTTCTCTAGAAAGTTTGTTGTACTTGGTGTAGTCATCTCGGCTCTGAACAAAGTATTTCTTCATTATCTTGACCTCCTGTAAATTATTGTCCACCTCCCATGATATAAAGTCCACTTTCTTAAGCAATTTCTTCTCATGAAGCTTAAGCTTGCGCACCATGTTTGACAACTATAACTTACAAAATCCACTGGCGAACTTAACTCTAACCCACGTTTGTAGAAGGGTAATTAACTGTTACAAAGGTTAAGGTTACAATAAGCATTGTCAATGCAGTGTTACCATCCATAAACATAAAAACGATTTGTTTTCAAACTTCTTTTTTAGTAAAACGTTAAATGAAGTTAGTTTTAAATCTATATTATTAACTTAACTTTTATTTGAGAAATCGTAAGTAAATATGAAACAATGAATATTGTCGTTTATTACCGATGTTAACGTCTGAAAAAAAGTCAAGTGAACAGTATCATTCAAACTATTATGTCATCTCATTAAAAAAAAAAACATATAATTTTGTTTGCAATAAAGTCATCATTTATTTGTTTAAAAAAGGCACTTGTCATGATATCCTCTCCCTAAATGGGATTAGGCGTGTATCGCCCCCTTCCCATCATAGGTACACTTAAAAATTAATGAAACAGAACTATCAAAAGAACATTGATCCAGTAGAGGAACAATTCCAGATCCAAGTTGACATAAAGCAATGAGGTTATTGAGGGTAACATTTTACAAGCTAACTAAATATAACAAATTGCCACCTTATGTCTTAATTTGAAAACAGTAATTTCAAAGGTTGTACAAATCTAAAGGGTTTTGGACTTACTCAACTTTCAAGTAAACTTTCTCCTTCCAGTAAGGCTAGAGAGTAAGAGTGATCCAAGTTTATTTATTATGGGAAAGATAACTTAATCAAAGGAAAATTTAATGTACTTACATTATATTGGTTTAAATAACTTAAGACAAGTCCAATGTTTAGTTTTCTTTATTGAATCAATTGTGGTTTTGCCATTGAAGATTATTCTCTTTGTGAACTTGTTCATTCTCCAGAACTGCAAAACATTATGCAAAAATTTTTCTTATTCGTGCATTTCCTTCATAAGTTCAGTTGTGAGAAACTGTATTATGCCAATTGGCAAGCAGAGGAGAGGGATCCCTTCAGGGCATCTTGAGAAAGATAGCGAATAAAAATAATTTAAATTCAGAAGTTGTATGCTTATACAAAGATCAAGCATTCTTGAGTTCATAGACAGGTTTAGTTAATAACTTACATCAAAATAAAGTCTATGGATATGTAACAGCATGTTCTCCACCATTGTACCCCATAACTGGATCATAGCAACACATGATGCATTTGAAGTACTGTCAACTAACCTCAGGAAAAATGGATTAACTTGAAAGAGCTTTAAAAAAAGAGATAAAACAACTGAGATGACACATTCCTGTTGCGAGCATATTTGAAGACACATAGAAAGATTTATTACAACCAGCGCTCTAATTTGTTGTAGACTTGATTTTCAAGAATCCATATCAAGTGCTTTCTTATTGCTAAGTTTTTTTTTTTTGTTACCACATCTGTCCCCTTCTTTTGAGGGAAGTTTTTCAAAATTGATATTAACCATTTTAAGTATGACCAGTATCTCTTCAATCCTTCCATTTCTGCTATTCTTCTTGACTAATGAAAGCCGACTGACAGTTTTGTCACGGCTTTCTTCCTTTTAAGAAATATTGTACTAAAATCTGAAACACCACACGACTATTTCTATAAGAATCTTCATATATGTATTGAGAATGTAGAACATTATTTAAATACAATACTAATATTGCTAGGATTAATGCACAAATAATATTTTTAGGGAATGGAAATGAATGAAATGAAATTAAAAATAAATAAATTAGTTTAGAAAAACCAAAATGTAATGTAAGACAAAGAAATATTGTCATGGGTCCCTATATCCAATCTGCAGCACTAAGAATTAAAGAAGAGGGAGAAGAAAAATCTTGTTGAATCTTATTTGAATAAAATATTAATTGAATTTAAGATACCTTATTTAATATTTCTTCCCAAAATATTATGTATTATAGATTTTATTTTAGAAAGGGAAAAAATCCATAACTTTGAAATATCTTCCAGAAACATGGAGAATCTGAAAATTGAAAACAATTGTACTGGAATTTTATTATAGAGTACACCATAATTTTTACAATTTTCAAGCATTCAAACTGTAGTGTTGAGACATTTTTGTCTGCTTCACGAAAAACCTATTTTTTCATTGCATATTCCCTTTCTAAAATAATTGATTAATTAAAATAACAGTAATTCTTTAGTATTGTTCACATGTCTTATCAACTTCTATGTGCTCTTGGTTAAAATTATTCTCAAGTTCAGATGTAGCTTAGTTCTGATCATTTAAAAAAATTGCAGAAAATATATATATAATTATTATATTCCAACGTTTTGACTAATGTAGCAAATTTTCAACAGGGCTAAATAAACAAGATACAAACATTATGAACTATACTAGGACTGTAAGATTAAACTTAGAAAATGATATAAAAATGAACAGAGTAAATTAAAATGAATATAATAAATACAGTAGTAAATAATCAAAATGAAACTGTACCACTGGAGTAATAATTACTGAAAAATAATTAATAAAAGAAATAATATACATAGTAAGACAAAAAAAAGGAAAGAATAGTGGGAAAAGAAACCAAGTATAAGAAGTATGGTAGAATAAAGAAGATAGATTAACATAGAAAAATAATTTATTGTATATGTTCAATCTTATAGTCCTATCATACTTTACAATGTTTGTATCTTTTTAATTGAGCCCAGGATGAAGACCTCCAACATAGTGTATAATAGTTTTTTCTGGTGTTTTGAGGGGCCTTTTTTTTTGACACACAGACAATTAAATACAGTCGACTAATAATCTTCCAAAAACATTAACTACAAAAAGTAACACTAAAAATAATTACACTGATTAAACAACGGGACAAAGGATATCTAATACACAAATATACTCAACATATTTATTATTAAAAAATAATTATTACATTTAATAATCAATGGCTTTTGTACAAATTAATACAATAATTTACAACATGGAAACATTTCTGTTTCCTTTTTTTATTTACTTAGTGTACAATATTAATTTACAAAATTTACAAGATCTATTTTTCTGAAATGTATTTGGTAGCTGGAAAGTTTTGTAAGCGTGGTTTTCGTTGCATAATCTGTTTGTTTCCAGCTAAACCTACATTTATAGTAGATACTCGAGTGCTTCCAGGAGTGGCTGACCCGCGCTTCCTGAAGTAGATCGTAGCACATTTAACTTCATTTTTATTTGTTGGATGATTGATTTCTGTTTGTTGTAAACCTTCAGTGCCAGTCATCATTACCTAGTAAACACCCTGTCATATAACACTAAACAACATCAGTTCATTTGTAAAAGCAAAATAACAAGGAACAAAATGAAATTTAAAACCTCCTCCAGAATTTTCAACAAAAAAAAAAAAAAATTAACATCAATCCAAGAAATAAAAAGTGCTAAGTCAAAACTTTCAATCAAGAGATGCAAGGTTAATATTTTATTAATTATAATCATTTTTACATTCAATAAAAGTGATTTTAGAAAAGTGCATGCAAAATTAATTTTTTAGTATCCTAAAACTATAATAGTTGGTTTTTACTGAATTTTTCAATACTCAAAAGCATGCAAAACTATTATGATCATATTACAAAAATAAACCATAGGCCTATACATAATATGAGAACTGTATATAATTTTTTTCTGCTAATGGTTAAGATTTAATTTTAAATTATATAAAAAGGAAATGGCCACGGGACCTTCTAATTTAAATTAATGTTTGAAGTACCACCAATGGGTGGTTTCCTTTCCAAGATTTTCAAGTGTATATGAAACATACAACATATTTACCTATTGTATTATTTTGTACAGTTGTAAATTACATTAAATAAATAAAAAAACAAATTATATAAAATTAAAGGTGATTTAATCTTTATTTATATTTATTTTTACAATAAAAGTTGTATTGAACTACCTATGTAATAACAGAGGACACGGTAGGTATTTCAGTAATTACAAAACTGTGGTCTATTCATAAATTATATTAGTAGCATTAACTACCCAGGAACATGGAAGTAAATTGATTTCGAGACACACGATGTAACAGAAAGTGGAGGGGGTAATACTGATCAATTTTAAGTGAAAAATGCTTATATTGTAATAGGAAAGTAGGAGCTTAAAAATCCCGGCAATACCAGCCCAATTGAGTGAGTATATACAATTATTATTCAGGAAACGAACATTTTCTGCCTTAAGCTATAAGAGGGAACCCATGACCATTAATAAAACTTGTATACACTATTTTATTTCCAGAAGTTTCACTTCTATCGGTCAATCCCAAGACTGCATAAATTGTACAGATACAAGCACTTAGGTACATAATTGCAACTATATACATACATTATAATTCATAAAATAATATTAATCAGAAAATTTAGTAGGTGAGCATAAAATCAACCACAGATAGGTCAACATTCTCCAACATTAGTAGTTCAATTAGTTAGTAATAAGTAGTTCAAAAAAAGAAATTGAGATAAATGTTGAGGGAGAAGATAACTCTGTTTTTTCATCTTTGTGTAATCGGGAAATAATGGCATACGCAGGTGAGAAGATGAACCGATGACCCTTTTGGGAGAAATGGGATGGTTGGAAGGAATAGAAGAATTCAACTCCAATGTAGACAGCCTCGGTGACCATATACATTTTAAAAGCACATTCAGTTAGGACAAGTTCTTATCAATATGTTCACTCCTAACTGAGACACTCTAATCAGTATTTAAATTTCGAGTTTTATATTGTAAAAATTTGAAATGTAATTAGTAATATCTGTATTTTAGTTCCTAATTTTAGATAGTAAATAGGTCATAATTTATACCAGTAATAAATATAAATCATTAAGACAAGAGAAAATATCTATTACATATAAATTGACCAGGCGAATTAGGATTGTCCTGCCGGAGTGTGTGAAAGGGACAGCAAAAGCACTGTTACCCGATAAGCAGCAGCAGGGAAAGTTTGAAATGGGTTATGGAGTTTCATTCAAAGTTTTAAGATGAACTCCACATAACGTTTATCAGCTTTATTTATTTAAAATTAAAATTATATTATTTTTATCTATTATTAAGTGATAAAGGTGAATATTGGTTGGCACATCAAGACATAGAATCGGGATGGGCAAAATAGATAATTTTTAATTAACACTTCAAATTCCAAATTAAAAAACAAAGTTTTTAAGTTGAGGATGAATATTTTTTATAACTATGGAGATAGGAGATTTCTTCTTATAAATAAATTAAAACTTCTCCAGTATTCAATTTAAAAATTTTTAATATCATATATTAAGAATCAAGTTTGTTAAATAAAGTATAATTCATCTCAATATTTTTTTCTTTAAGTTAGTCTGATTCTTCTTATAATAATATAAAAAGTAACAGGTTGCAAAGTAGCCACCAAATTCTAATTTAGATAGAAGGTAACATAATATGATCATAAAAAGTTGCAATTATATTAGATTTTACAAAAAAAAATTATGTTCTAACAAAAATGAATTTATGTTATGTTCCAGTGTTATTTCACTTGCAATAATTAAATCAAGAGTTTCTCAAATAAAACTAACCTTAAGATGGTTATCGTGCCCTTCTTCTTGAGTGTCAGCAGCTATAATAATAGGCATTTCTAAAAGTCTATCTGGAGTTAGCTCGTCAACAAAACTGCTATTGTCTTGGCTACTAGAAATTGAAGTGAATCCTTCGCCACCTAATACTATAAAAATAAGAATGTTAATACTGTATAATAAGAATATATTACATAACAAGAATGTTTTCAATAATATGTGGTTTTAAATTTCTTGAGATAATAACTTTAAAAAAATATATACCTTTAATATGAGGCAGAATCTTGAACGTTTGACCCTCATTATTTAATGATGAATCTAAAATAAAATAAACGCATATATTTATCAAATAACAAACAAACTAGATATGAAAATTGTAAATGAGGATTTCCAAACGAGTTTAATAAGTAACTATTTAACTATTTTAAAAATTATTTTATTTAAAACCCTACTTAGGCAGAACCTCTGTTAACTGAGCATCTCAGAATTGGGACCGTGGCTGGTTGCAGGTATCATTAAGGAAATATTAACAGAAATACAGAATAATACTGCCTTGGTCATATGTAGTATGTAAAAGCAGTTTTAATCATTTACATAAAAAGACAAAATATGGTATTATATTTTGTTTTCCAACATTAATAGAATTTTTAAACACAAAATTCCTTATGTTTGTAATCTCTTATTAGCATAGGTGTTCTAATGATGAAATATGCCTTTTTTTTCTATAAATCTGAAGGCCGGCAATCAGTGGGCAGTTAACAGATGTCCTCTTGTGATTCAGTTTCTCCTCTCAGTAATATTTTTTGTAAAAAAAAAAAACATGCTTTCGTAGAAATGTTGGCAAATAAATAGTTGATACCTAATTTTTGTTGTCTTTTGACCGCACCCCTCACCATCTTCATAATTTGAAATAATATGGTTAATCGTTTATATATTTAATTTATTATTTTATTTATGATTTAAGATTGTAATGTATGAAATGAAGAACATTTGCAGGAAATACCACAAATAAAAAACCTCAAACCCACCATAAGTTCATAATGAAAATACTTCTTCTAAAACCTTCAGTAAAAGATAGTTTAAACATTTTTATAATGATGAGAGAAGCATTGGATTCCATCCAAAAAATATATAGATTTGATATTAATAATTAATTACAAGCATGTATTTAAATTATACTTACTGTCAATATTTGAACTGTTGATTACACTTATATTTTCAATAGAAGGGCGTGTGATACCTTTATCTGACAATCCACCTCGTCGAGCTATAGCTATTCCTCCATTACCCGACTAGAATTAATTAAAATAAACTGTAATTAGATTAATGAAATTCCTATTTTTACCTTAAAATTATCTAAATGTAAGCAAAATAGTTTTCTTTTTTAAGGCTTTATGCTTAGTTTTTTAATAAGGCTATAATTAATTTAGGTAGAAATGTTGGACAATAGAATGAAACAATAAAAAATTAGTTTGAATTATAACAATTCTCCTCACTGATTACACTCCTTCACCAAATTCTCCTCTTATGTCAATAGAAATAATTAATAAAATACAGAATAACTGAAAGATATTACTGGAAACCCTATAAGCCAACACGAAAATGGTGCTCAGAAGAGTATCACATAGCAGCTGTCTGATTTGATAATTTTGACTGACCTTAATGATTCTTGGAGTGTCAAAACCTTAATCAACTCCATTTCCTTCCATCACATACAGATTCTATTTAGTAAATCCCTGCTAAATCAATAAATAGCTCCGTAGAATGAATGTTTATTGCCTTCAGATCTAGCAAATGTAGATTCATTATTAGAAAGAGAGGAAACGTTTCTTTCCAATGACAGAAAAATATTTCAATTCTGGCAAATTTTGCAGGACCAATAAAGGTTTGAAGTTGATTCAAGACAGTGCAAACAAATTAAAACTCTTCGGTAAGTGAAAAAATTTCAAATTTTATTTCCTGATCTCTTATATCAGGATTTCATTTCCTAAAGCCACTTAACAAACAGATATCATTAAAATATCTGTAATACTATATAATTATGCAGATACCTAAAAAGTCTAGTTTTTCTGATTGCATCTTCCTCACAAATCACTAACCATTTTCCTTACAAAAAACATTATATAATTTCTTATCATTCGAAATTATGGGGGTGTAAATGAGTAGATTAGAAGATTTAATTTTTTTTTTCAAAAAGAACAGTTAATTAAAAATTTATAAAGGAAATAAAATCGACAACAAAATTGCAATAAAATTTAACTTGAAACCATTATTATTAGAGCTAACTCTGACCAAATTCAAATGTTTTGAAACCACTGGAGAAAGGAGTTTCTCTCTTTAAGATGATTATAAAAAGGTATACAATTCATAGATTTGAAGGCAACAGGAAGTCACTCAAATATATTCACAAAATTATTAATACATTGAATTATATCGCAACTTCAAATTAACCTAGTAGAATACAATTTGTGCCATTTAGTATATTTTAACTCATTTTTCGTTACCATAAAAGTTTAAAATTGATTGGTTGAGTTCTCAAGCAGCTATGAAAGATTTTGATGATTTTAGTGCAACAAACCATGGATTTGTGAAAAACCTGTATGTGATGGAAGAAAAGGGAGTTAATTTTCGGTTTCAGCAAACCAAAATATACAAAGATTAACCACTATTAAAAATAAAATTTTCAAAAGTTTATTTTTTTAGAGCTATGCCATTAAAAATTTTAGATGTGCAATTACTTGTATAGAGTAGAAAGTCAAACAGATCAAATGAGGAATACAATGACTGAGAAATGTAGTTGGTAGTAAAAAATAAGTTGTTTTTTAAATTTTATTTACTATGAACAAAGTTGAAGTTGCATTACATATTGTACATGATGTTCGGCAAAAATGTAAATGCACAATCAGGAAATTTGGAACACTGAAACATTAAACAAAGGTTTCAGAAATTATCAATAAAGTATTAATTCCTTTTACATCTTGACCTTCCATTAATTTTTCAGTATAAGAAATAAATTATACGGTATTGTATTCTCATTATGATCTGTTAGTAATAAAGAAAAAAAATTCATTAATTAAGTAAGTATAAATAACCTGTCCACATACTTGAGTTATATACTTCGACCTTCCACGACCCCTTGAACCTCCTCTTCGAACGGTAGTAATATCTGAAAAAGAAATAAATTATAAATAACATAACACAATCAAATGCTAATCAAGTATGCTAAATTAATGACAATAAATAGAGCCCTCAATATTTATGTTAATCTTCATGGTCAAAATAAACACATTAATAAAATAGTTCTGATTTCCCAATCAATAAGATACAAATGAGTTCTTACAGATATGAGTAGGAGATGGTCGGGGATGGTCAGCAAAGACACACAAATAAACAAAACTTAATTATTTGAGCTGATTTTTCAACTTCAGTTTCAGGTCTTCTTCAGAGTGAGACTTAGGCGAAAATTCCATCTAAAGTCGATACTTTAAACGGAATCTTCACCTAAAGCTCATCCTGATGAAGGCCTGAAACGTTGGTACAAATAAATAAGTTTTTTTTATTTGTATATCTTTACTGACTGCACCTCCGACCAATAAGATACAAAAGTCACCCAAATGAGTAGTATTTTAGTATGAATCCTTTCAAGTAACTACCTTACCTAATCTTCATCTTCATGCTTAACTATCACAAAACTATGAATGTCAGCAGTATTATGCTTTTGATAACCAACTTAATAGATTATTTCTATCTTCATTACCTACTTATAGTGTATATTATTACAAGAAACATGATCTATAATTTGCAAAACAATATTTGTCCAACTTTAAAATGAAGACATTAGGATATGAAGTATATAAGTCAAAAAGGGAATAAAGATATGTCCTTCAAGGCAATTTTTGACTTCATATCATTAAGTTATACAGAAAAACAGAAAATAGATACAAAATTCTCTAATTGAAATAAAAACAAGCACTACTCATACCTCATTTCATTAAAATATGAGTAATAAGATTTAATAAAAAAATAAATAAATGTTTCTCACGTTTTATATCATATCGATCATAAAATTAATAATAACTCAATAAAAAACTCAAAATCATATTAATTTGAATTTATTCACACTTGAAAGCAGTTTATGTAATATTTTATCAGTACAAACAATAAAAACATTTTTCGGTTATCTGATGGATAAAATGTTAGTTACAAAATACAATAACAATTTATTAATAAGTAAATTAGTAATTATTATAGCAGACTTTTAATTCTGAAATATAAGCATGAGCCATTTAGCATTTACAATTGGTAAAAAAATTAATTAAATGAAGTTCTTCAGTACCCAGGAGACCAATTAGTAACCAATAGCACAAAATTAAAATCTTGAAAAACTAGTTAAAAATTAAAGAGAGGAATTTTTGCCACCAATAAATGTTTTATGGAATGGTAAAAACATTTAGAATTCACCTATAATCAAGAAAAAACCCAAGGCCACACTTTGCAAAATGCTTATTAGGCCTGATTAAACACATCTCTTAGAAACCTGGTTAGATTAGAAGATAACAGTTCACTATTCTTTGAAAGAAATATATTAAGAAGAATCATTGGACCTTTAAGAGTTTGATAATTAATTAAGACTGAGATAAAATGCAGAGATGTACCAGATTTAGCAGGACCAAAATTACCGGGATACAAGAAGGATGGGCGTATGGTTTACAATGGAATACAGCTTTACTAAACAAAAAAAAACCTCTACTAGGGTATGTGGATAGAAAAAGGAGATATGGTTCAACCAAAACTAAGGCAAGCAGATGAGGTTAAGAGAGATGAGCTAGCAGAAGTTAATCAAGAACTTGGTGACTGTGACACAGGCATAGAAAGTGGAGGCATTGCATTTTTGCAGCCAACACCCAATTAAGTAGAAGATCCTGCAATGATGATGATTACAAACAACTTAAAGCGAAATATGGCCCAACCAAAAGAGATTTATATAATGGCTAGCTTATGTAGACCATAATCCACAGAAAATGTTAAAATTTTCTGGTGCAAGGATGAAATCAAATTGTCTGTATAAACAAAACAAGAATACCTAACACTACATATCTTCAAGGACTGCAGCGTTAAAAGAAATATATCCAACAAGCCTTCAAATCATTTAACAGTTATAAAATACATATTAAACCTAAAATTAAAACTCTTGTAACTCCTCAAAATATTTGGATTAAGCATGGCAACAAAAGACGGAATTATTACTGTATTTAATAAATAATACTAAATATATAAAGTAGCATAACATTATATTTAATATAAATGCAATGACTTACTAATCGTTATACCATCTTTTCTTATTGAAGCAGATGGAATCACTGGAACAAATATTATTTACTGTAATGAATTTCAATCTTGGTTATAGATATTGATAAATGGGCTGTGGAAATCAAGGTGCATAAAAGTAATATTGCATAACTAGAGTTAAGTCTTTAGAATAATCGCTGAATGAAGTACAAAATCAAATCGATAAACCCAAATTATAAAATATGAAGCAGAATAAAGATATATTCAAACTGAATGATTAATTTTTAACCTAACTTATTAATTTCAGTCTTAAGTTTTTAGAATTTTAGTTTTGTCAGGATTTTATAATATTAGAACCAGAAAACTACCTTCCAGAAGGTAGGTTTTGTTGTTAACATTGTTAATGAGGTTAAGAAAAGACAATTTTTTGAGGAATAGATTTTGTATTAAAATTATAAAGTTTATATGAGATGGTCAATCAGCCTGCAAAAGAGACAATTTTAGGAATTATAACATCAATGATTAAGGTTGTCTCCTTGAGAATGGCCTAAGGGTCTAAACATTAGAGGTTTTTTAAAATAAATAGTTGAGAGAAAAAGTGGATCATTTGAAGTTTGTGTTAATAGTAAAATAAACCACTCTCAAGCAATCCATATATTAAATCAGTATCTAAATTAAGTGCAATACGTGATCATTGTGTCTACTACTTTTGGTAATTAAAATTCCCAACTTTTTCTGAAAATTCCTGACCTCCTCTACCTTTTTACTTTAAACATACAGGGTATCTAGATGAGTCTGTTAGTCGAATTCTAGAATCTTTCCAGCCTTAAATAAAATACCCTATCCTCCCCCAGATGAAAGCCAAAGAAATAAAAAAAAATCTTTTACCACACCATTCAAGCCATTAAAAATAATAAAAACATTTAAAAAAATACATAATTTTAAATAAAGTAACTCTAAAAAATAATATGTACTTTGGAAAACGATGTTAATAAAGTGCCTAGGTATAAGATTACTATAAACTCTATAATTTTGATAAATATTCTAACTCTATCTTTACATAATGCATGTTCCAATGAAAATTATGTCAATAATCACAATAAGATGATAATTTCAGTCTGTTTTACTGAACGACACTTGGCATACGCAAAACCTTGATAAGCTATTAATTAATAAATTAAGTCTTATTTATCGTTAATATGCAAGTAAGTAATTCATTGAGATATTACATTACATTTGTGTTATTATAAGCTGAAAATTGATAGTTTTACATTTTATGTTTAGATATAAATTGAATTAGAGTGCTACCAATGAGTAATTTCTCTACATGACTGTATAAATCCATTTTGATCTAACATGATGTATCTTTATGTAAATACAGTTGTAAATATCAATAAATAAAAAAAAAGAGAAAAAAGAAAGATATAAATAGAAAAAAAAAATCTAAAAAATAAAAATATGAAATTCAAATCATTAAAAATATGAACTACCTAATTAATTTACCAGTTGAGTAATAAAAGGTAATATGCAAGATATTATTAGAAGTTATGAAAAAAAAGAAAAATTAAAAAAAAAAAAAGTTATGAAAAAGTAAGCAACCGAGATTTTAGATATGCAGCCATAAATAGTTCTCAATAAATGATTATCAAAAATCATTTGAGTCATTAAAAATTTCATAATTGAATTTTTAGAAAGACAATTTGAAGGTTGAATATTGTTTTATTAGTAAAAAAAGAAAATTTACACAAAGAGAGAGGTTTTTCAAAAGGGGTAGCCAACTTTTAGAGACAAGAGAAAACAAATTTGATAACCACTAGAAATTGTTCGCATTCTTGGGACTTAACAGATGGAAAAGCATAGGATTGCAATCATTCACACCTAGAACCTAAGAAACACAAAATATTCAAGTGGTAGTGGTAATGGGTCCCAACAGGTCAATGAAATATCATGAAGGAGTCATAGATACCAAGGGTAGCCAAGGCCTCTTCGATAAAAAGTTTGAAAATTCTTTCCTAATTAAATTTTCAATTCCAAATAGAATGATTAGGTACAGTGTAAAGACAGTCGAACAATGAAAAGCTTATGGGAAAATTTGTTTATCTGATGGGAGGACTTAATTAAATATAAAAGGTATATTCTATTAAGATATTAATAAGAATTATCATTAAGTATATAATAAATCACAATGGGTTAATATAAGTACCATTCATTTTGTACTAAAATAGGTCTTACATTGCTTTCGTGGATAAATATCATCTTGTATTGATATTTTACGCTTCTTTTCAACTAATCTTAGCCTGGGTCTATTATCAACAGGAGCTGGAGGGGGAGGGGGTTGTGGCGGTGATGACAGCACATTTCCAATAAAGTCAGTAACTTCATCCTTCAAAAATATAATAAAATGATATCTAAAAAATCGGCTTACACTATTGTAAAAATTGAAAAATCAATGATTTTAGTATATTATATACATACAATAATACAGTGGTCAACCATTCCTTGAGTAATTCCTTCCATTTTCTGTTTTGCTTTGGTTATCCTTAAGTGATCATCAGCTGCTCCAACTATGACAAGACCTGTTTCAACATTCAATTTCTCACGAACCTCTTCGATATCATCAATGCTGAAAACATAAAAACAACTTATTCATAATTTTGATCATTTGGTCCAATGCCCTAATGTTCTCCAACTATGCTACGAAAAGCTTGTTAATTGACAGATCAATTTCAATCAAACCAAGAAATTCAAAACTTTATAAAAAATTATCATAATTTAATAGATATATATTTTCTCTTTTTGTATACTTCTTTCTTTTCATAAATATAATTACACATTTTCAAAGCCATTGTGAAATCACTTTTCATTTTATAAGGCAGTTTCTCTTTATCTTTGATTATTGTTTGACTTCTGGTTTTTGGTACATCTAATTTTTTTCCTATTTCAATTTTCTAAAAGTTTTCTACCACTTAATTTTATGACTATGATTTTTGACTTCCAACATAAGTGTCCGTCGTTTCTGAAAAACACTACCAGGTGATACTGTTATCACTAATGAGAGTTCTTTATTTAAAAAAACATTAAAAAGTAAGAAAGAAAGGGATTAGTCAAAATATTTTCATAGTAAATACTTGGAATGATCACTCTGTTTTGATTATTTCTGAAAAGTACAACTTATACACATTTCCATTAAAAAATTAAAATTTTTATTAAGTAATGTAACTTTGAATATACTTTGATGCACAATGGTTATGAATTTAACAACATAACTTTGAAACAGGGATTACTGTACATTGATCCATTTTTCAAGAACTGGAATATATTTATTAAGTTATCATAAGTTGATTTTATTATATAGCAATCAATCCACATACTAGCAAGTTGCCGCATGCTGGCCAATCACAAATAATGTAGGCACTGATAGATTAAGGAGAGTGTCATCAGGTTGCCCTCTTTTATCTTCAACTGTATTCAGTGGAAAACCCATACAAATGACGGCAGCTACCTGGTCAACCAATGCAACCTACAAACAGTAATATTTCAGAAAAAAATTAAAATTTATATATTACTACCAATTCAGAACCTTTTTAAAGCATCTATATTAAATTTGGATTTGGGTAGTTAATTTTTTACTGTCCGTATATCATGTTAGATTGTACTGTAAATAAGCAGAATTATACCAAAAAACAAATGAGACCAGAATAACCATAACTGAGGAATTTTCAATCAAATTACATCATTTTGTAATGACTTTGGGAAAATTATTATGTAAAAATTATTAAGGGAGGAAATCAAGTTTTATTAAAAATGATGATTTCTAAGACATATTTGACATTGGAAAATTAAAATTTTTAAATAGACTGAATAAGTTATTAGTGTAGAATTTGAATTCGTAAAAACACAAAAAACAAAAAAGATCAAGAGTGGACTTGTGGGACTATTTTTCCCAAACAGTACCAGTAAACTAAAAATTTTTTATGACCGGCCATTTTGAAGGAATGTATGACAGGATAATAGAGGAAAGTATGATCAGAGGGGAAAATATTAATTAAAAAAAGAGAAATCTAGCAATATTAACACCCCCACTCCCTCATTTTTTTATTGGTTAATAATAAAACTCTTGTTATATTAAAATCCCATCCAAAAACTTAAGATAATTAATAAAGAAGTGGAGTAAGGGAAGGAAGAAAGAAATATCAAAGAAATTAGAACTCTCATAATTCTATAGTATTAAAACACTAACATTTTACTTAAATGAAGTACAGCTATAACTTAGGGCAGGAACCAACTGTATTTAATATTAAAATTGATCGTTTGTAAGAAGCAATGCCAATTTCTGCGACTTAGGAGAATTTTTTCAGAGATCAAGTTTATAATAGGCTTCACAAAGCCACAATGAAAATGAAGATTGAGCAGATACTTGAATAAATAGCATCAAAAACAGAGAATAAGATTAAAAAGAATTATTTAACAACATAACCTCTATTACACTAATCAATAATTGTGACTTTCAGCGATATCCAGACATTGATAATGATAATTTTCTTTAACTGCCAGTACAAAAACAAACACAAAACAGTTCTCATTTAAAGTATTAATGACATATAAATTTGAATTACCTGGCATGCCAACGCAGACCCAGAATTAAGACCAAACAGAATGACGGATCTTCCAACATAATCAGACTTAAGTTCTGACAGCTTGGCTCGAGTAGCTGACAGCATGTATTCCAAACTCGTTATAGCAGTTATTTTACTACTCGCAACATCTAAAATATTATTTAAAGAAAAAATGTATTCAAAAATTCACAAATTCGTTTAACATAAAAAATATAAACAAAATAAGGTTGAAATAAGCTTTAAGACATATTACTTGTTTAAGAAAATGTATATTTAACAGCATGACACCAAAAAATATTCATCAGCAAGTTATGATTTCAAAATAATGCTAAGAAAGATTTAAAATATTTAATATTCATTAAAACAACTTTTTAAGCTGAATTTGTTACTATTTTTGGAAAAATTAAAGACATCTCTTTGAAAAAAAAGAAAAAGAAATTCGAGAGATTTCTTCATAAAAATAAATTAGTAGAATGCTGGTTCTTCATATAGGTTAATATTAAAATGAGGAATCTGAAGGTTACTAGTATTACATTGTTCATCTCGAGAAATTCAATATGGAGGTGAACATAAAATGTATTACTTTATTAAAATTTATTATTATTACTGGGTTGGTCCTATTGATATTGACAACTAGTGGAGGAACTAGACCGGCGGCAAGAGGGCCTAGTGGTTTTCCAACCCATGAAGTTGCTGCCCGCCATGCACTAACCAAAGTGGGAGCGTCAAGATTCATTTTTCAAGGTGGCCAAGAAATAAATATTAACAGAGTAGTGGGAATCGAACTCACTACATCCCATATCTAGTATTCTGAGAACCATGGGAGTCATGACCCTAGGGTTGATCCTAACTCTGCTTTTTGCCAAAATTATGAATATAGATAATTGTACCATAGAATATGATCATCTTTCTTCAAATGTATTGCAGCTTACTTGTCTGATTATTGTCCTCTAAATAATTAAAATGAGTAAAATAAAGTTACTGCAGTAATATAGACATCCAAATCTCATACCATTAGATATGTTGATTAGAGAATCAATGAAAAAATATCTTTAGCCTATAATTTGGGCTTATATGATATGGAATTCCATACAAATTTTTGAAAATCACTCTAATTAGAAATTATCAAAAAGATATAAATCATACCATTTAAAAGAAAAATGTTTGGTTCTGAAAAATATTTCTACCCCTCAAATTTTGCCACTGCTGACTTATAACCTAAATATTTATCTATAAAATAAATACATTAATTTTCAATTCTGATAATTACTTCTGTTAACCTGAAAAATATCAATTTAAAACTTATTATAATTTAATAACTGAATAAAAATAGAAGGTAAGAACATTGTCTGCCAATAGTAATTATAGGTACAATATATGGAAAATTTTAAAGCAATAACTCACTATTAGTCGTGACTGGAATCACATTCCCTATTTGTGATAAATACGGAAGCCACCTCTGAACCTTGCTGCTTTGCTCTGAAGAACTTCCATTTTGTCCATAAGGTGGTACAATAACTATTAAAGGATTCCCAGGTAATCTTCTCTAAAAATAATAATCATCATTGTGAAAACTTTTATGGTAAAACAAGACAAATCTTATATTCATACTCATCTTATTTTCTATATAATTAATAAATACAACAAACACAGCTTTATAGTGATAAAAAAAAATTTAAGTCGGAACCTTATCTATCTTCATGAAATTGTTATGATAAGTAAAATTTGAGCTGATTTTATAAGATGTAAGGTACATCCAAACTTTGTAGTTCTGAGAACCTAGTTACGTCAAAAGGAATAATAACTTCACAGAATACCTTAATCTATCATACAGTGAAAAATGGAAGAGAAGAGGTCGTTTTCCAGTAATAAATTATTTATCGAATACTTTAATCAACCCCTATAATGATTATATGCCTTTATTAAGTTTTCTTAGTAAAGGCATATTATAGGACCTAATAGATAAGCAAATTAGGTCGAGAGTCCTAGAGTGACTGGTTCAGAATGGTGTTGGTTTCCCGGTGGTCTGATAGATACATTAAGAAAACAGATTTACTCAATTATTTATTTTATAAGGCTTAAATATGGCCCTTAGTATTCTGAGATATTTGATTATCTGGCTTCTTGAATTAATAAGGATGGACTGTACAATGTTATGAATAAAATGAAATGTTTAATAATTCTACTTATTTATCCAAATTAATTTAGTTGAATTAGAGGTATGCTCGATATTGTTATAAAAATTAATAAACAGAGGAATTACATTGGAAAATGATTTAGGAGAAGAATTTGGTTCTTCTAGTTGACTATAAACAATGAACCTGTTAATCCTTATAGCCTTAATAATGAAATATATTTTTTTTATTGAACAGTTGCAAAAAAGCTTAAAAAAAGATAACTTAAGGTTATCAATAATACAATAACTTACTAGTGACACTATCACCATAAAATATCTTTATAAGAAAAAAATGTAAGAAATTACAGGTTTGTAACAAGTTAATCCAGTTGATGCGGGATCCCATGGCTTCTTCAGCAATAACTTCAAGGCATCAGGATTAATCTTGTTGCTAGCAGGAATGGAAATCATCCTCTCAACTAAAGTTGGAATCTTTTTCTTCAATGTCTGGAAAAATATCGTAAAGTAGTAGTAGTACTAGTAAATATAAAATGTTCAGATAACTATTACATTACAATAAATAAAACTAATGTCACTATAAGGAAAAAATTAGAGATACTTACAAAATAGCATAAGTATCTCTAATTCATTTAAATTATAAACTAATTAAAATTTTAAAAAAATTAGTGAAACACTTAATTATCATAAGTATTAATAAGAAAATTACTTATACAACCATATAACATAAATTGTATGGATTGAATTGAATATGAAAATTTATACCTGTAAAATGTCAATATAGGCTACTAAGTAATTGACTTCCAAAACTTCCAATAAAAGATTATGTAGCCAATGAACTAATTTCTGTTTCCAAGCTATGGAAGCCATTGTAGTTCTGAAACGTCGAGCAGATTTGTCTAAGGAAATTCTTCGAAGAACTGGTTCGTTCCAGTTAGAAACAAATGTCAGACGATTAAGACGCTCCCAATGTAGAATTCTAACAACTCGTTCAAATAACCTTGTTTGGGAAAGACCCCATTCACTCCTATAACAAGGTAATAAAAAGTCCAATAATTACAGAAATAAAAAATTAATAATGGTTTATCACATTTTACAAATATGTTATAATATTTTATTTATTGAAAAGGGCAAGCATTTGAATCTTTATCTGATCCAGGCCAATTTGAACTACTGCACCAAAAGAAGTTTAACTTTAAAAACATTATGGAAAATTAATATATTAAAGAAGCTGAGAGCATTAACAACCAAATATAAGTATTGTTAGTAGTGGTGGGAGACCAGTCTTACTTCTCATAATCTTATTTTATTGTTATCCTCAGGAAACATACAGTATGTCATAAGTTATAAAATGGTGACCAAGAAAAGCTGAAAATCCCAATTATCATGACATACTGAGGTTTCACATATGTAAATTAGTAATATATGTACAATCCAAATATGTTTACAAAACAATAAATGAAACGAAGGCATGAATGAGCAGATAATGGAATGTTTAATTCAAACCTGTAATATTTAACATTTCAATTAAGATCCTTACTTATCTATTTTAGATTCCCAATCAATATCCCCAGGATCAGAACGCAACAGAGTAATGAGGCGAGTGGTTTCGTCCATCATCATCTGAGCTTTCTGCTGATCGTAGGCTGGAGTAGGCGGTGGGGCGTCACTAACAGGATCAATGTTTTCAGTTGAGCACCTAAAAATGGTTCCTAATTAATATTTCATCATTTTATAAAAAAAAAAAAAAATGTATAAAATCTGATTACAATTAACCTCATTGATCTTTCTAGTGTTTACCAACAAACCTACATAACAATATTAGAGCAGAGTTCTTAATTTAAGAATGAAAAACTGAACAGGATGATTGCTGATTGACCATGTCTTTGTTGTCATTCTGCCTCATTCATTTTCATTTGATTTTATTCTTTTCCCTTTTCATCTCTTAATTTGTACTTTCTTTAATATTTCTTCTCTTATTTTATCTTTATGTTTCTGTTACTATTACCGTTTTCCTTTATTGTTTATTGTAACCTTTAATTTCTCTTATTAAATTTTACGTTTCACTGTATACCCCTGTTATTTTCCACTGTTTTTTTTTCTTTGTAACTATGTCAAGTGTTTGTATCTTTTTTAGCCCTGATGAAGCCCTGTAACGTGGGGGAAACATTGGCTCAATTAAAATAGTTATTACTATTTGAGTTTTATTTGACCGCACCCGGACATATTCCATTCATTGAACAGGATATAATTCACCTAAACAATAAAGCTATTATGCCAGTCCAAATATATTTTATAGCAGTAATTAAACTTACCAAGAATTGTTATTTTTTGAAACGAACAATGTCTTGGCCGGTTTGGCGTAAAAATTATCTGGTCTCCAGTTCCAGGGCCGAGAATACGGATGATCCATTTCCACAACATTTTGGAATTCAGGCTGCAACAATAATCAAAATAAATAATGTCAGCAATTATAAAAATTTAACACAATACAAAAGAACTATTAGCCAAGAGTTAATTTTGTAAAATTAATTTAAAAAAAAAAAAAAAAAAAAACTTTAAACAAATATCATTACAATACAAAAAAGTATCAACTTTATCAAATATGACAAAAAAAATTGTACGAGAAGATGGCTGGGGGTTTGGTCAGAGAATAACATTAATAAGTTAAAAAACTTATTTGTTAGTGCCAACGTTTTTGCCAGAATTTCTAGCCTTCACACTAGATATTCAATTGGATGTTCGACGTCTTCCAAGCCAGCCCTGATGAAGGCTGAGAATTCTGGCTGAACCGTTGGCAATAATAAATAAGTTGTTTTAACTTATTTGTGTTATTCTCTGACTTCACTCTCAACCATCTTCTCCTCATGTATATTAACCACGGTCAACTATCCTCTCATCATCATGACAATATAAATTAGTAGTTATCCATCAGGCATGGCTTATAAGGTGTACTTTCAAACTTAAAATATAGTAGTCAATAAAATTTTGATTCCTTATTATTCAAAACTGGAAACACTTTTTATTCTTAAGCATTTTAAAAAACATATACTTAGATTGTTTTCAAATCTCAATCGATACTTAGAAAAATTTTCATATTTTCCTTGTAAAGCAATTGCAGAGACTTTAGACTGGGGTTCCTTTCTCTATTGGGGTCTCCCTACAGTCTGTTACAAAGCAGCCCCAGGCTATAGTTTAATCTATGGAATACATCAAAAAATATAAAATAAAAAAAGATCCTTTTCTTTTGTCAGATGTGCCACTATCGGAAGGTGAAGTGCTTTGTTTTGAAGTCAACGAAAGCGAAACAAAGTACATGTTTGTAAGTTAAGACAGTGATTGAAGAGCTAGAGATCTGTGCGTTGAAGGTTTTTCTTTCGTAAACGTTAAATCCTTCCCGTATCTTGGTGTGGAGCTTAATTGAAAAAATGAAATATCAGCAGAAGTGAATAGACAGATCATGGCAGATAACCGGGCTTACTACTCAAACATAAAACATCGCTGTTGTCAAGAGTGACAAAACTAAGGTTATATAAAACATTAGTAAGACCAGTAGTGACATATTCTGCGGAAACTTCGACGCTTTGCACCTCCACAATAAATGCTTTGAAAATCTTTGAGAGAAAAATTCTCCACAAAATTTATGGACTTCTGTAGAAAGAGGGTGGATGGAGAATCCGGAAGAACAGCGAACTATAAGGATCTTCTGACATTGTCAACTTCATACGAGCAAGGAGATTTGAATGGTTAGGTCACGTAGCACAGGTGGATGAATCAAGAATGTAAAAAGAATTGTGCTTGGAAGAATGTATGTTACCAGAGGGAGAGGATAACCTCAAAGATAACCTAAAAGATCTGAAAAATCTTGATATAAGGAACTGGAGAAAAGCGTTGTGTAGAAAGGACTGGTGCAATGTTGTTAGGGAAGTCAAGGTCCACCTCGGGCTGTAGATGTATGGAGTTAGTTAGTTAGTGCCACTATTAAAGCAAAGCAGCAATATCTCCAACTGCAAAAATGTAATATATATGACATTGACTGCACTTGTTTATCACAACGGTATTAAACCACAACATAAATTTAGTTTGTATAAACATGAAATTATTAGAAGCTTGAGGTATTAATAATCACTCACTGCAACAGTAAATATAATCTATCTTTGTGTAACTCGGATACCTCCTGCACTACATGGCTGTGCACTATGCCTTCCCACCACA
Organism: Halyomorpha halys; assembly: GCF_000696795.3. Classification (NCBI taxonomy): domain Eukaryota; kingdom Metazoa; phylum Arthropoda; class Insecta; order Hemiptera; family Pentatomidae; genus Halyomorpha; species Halyomorpha halys. The sequence continues at coordinate 36,464 of NW_027108633.1, read as the reverse complement.
AACAGTGAAACAGGAGTTTTACCATGTTATGTTCGGATTAGCCAACTAATCTAAATTTAAATCCTTAAGCAATGTATCCATTTGAAAAATCACAAGTGTAACTCTGATAGAGCCAAATGTTTTTGCCCTACTCTTAAAAAGTATCGACAGGAACAGCTCTGAGGTAGACACATAGCTTGATATTCACGTTCTTAGTAAGAATATTAATTGACCAAAATATCCAAATATTTAGATTGCAAAGGATCTAGAAAGGGATGACTAATAACCCCAACAATGTTTACAAAAGAGGGACTGGAAAACATAACCTATACAACTACATTTTTTTATCCAAAAGAACTAAATGAGTAAAAATAAATACATCTTAAAAAGTATATAAATAAAATCAAACAGACAACTCTATTAAATACCTGTCCATTTAATTGTTGGAGATAATTGGATAACTTAGGTTCACAATCTCCTTCACTATCACTGTTTTTAGTTTTGTCCATTTTACCTTTGGGTATAATCTACAAGCAAACAATTTTACTCATAATGTAGAAATAGTATAATCGCAACAAATTCACTAACACATAACTTGTAAAAATAAATTCGGTTAAACAAACATTAAGCAGGAGTAAATAAAAGACAAACAAAAACAAAATGTAAGTGATAAAATAATGCAAAACAAAACAAACTTTTGGAGGAGGATTAGGTGCTGAAAGAAGCATTCTCATAATTTCGTTTTTGGTATTCGTTTCAGCCATAATAAAATGTTAGACTACTGACCCTCTGTAGCACCATTAACACAAATTAAACGAGTTCAAATCTTCTATTACAACGGAGCAGATTCATCACTAACACAATTATTAACGTAGTCTGTCACTTAGCAAACGATGTTGCCAACAGATCATTATAAACAAGTATACATTCGGGGTCTCATAACTAACAGAATATACATTAATAATAATAAATAATATGTAATATAATTATATAAAAATGTTTAATCTCCCATCAAAAGTTAAAATGTGTTCTGTGCCAGTGTAGAAAACAGCATCGGGGCGGTAAATTCAAAAATTTCTACATGTACAATTATTTATTATTGCTTTAATAAATAACCGATGTATTTTTTTTAAATTATTATTTTAGTATAAATATATTATAGCAAAAATACAATGTTGCAGCTATAAAACCAATGTTGTGACAGCACGATCGTACAAGGAATAGCGTGATAAATGACAGCACGTTACATTAGTGCAGGAAGGCTAGTTATCTTAAATCCCGTCTACGCTAATATATATATAATAAATTCCATTTATTGATACACACGGTCAATCAGCAATCTTCCAGTATTATATATATATATATATATTTATAAAATTTAAGGATATATCATTCTGGATCCTCAACCCAGTACTGTAAACAATCTGTTTAAGAATAGTTAATTATACCAGTTATAGCATAGTAAAAAATGCAATAGTCCATTGGATTTATATTTCTTGTCATTGTTCACTAGTGATTAAATTTAAAACCAACCGACAGTTACAGCATTACTTCTTACAATGGCTTAAATTTCTTTAAATATATGTACCTGAACGACTAAGGTTGGCAACTAAGATAGAAATAACCTCATCCGACTATGTATTCAATGAAGAACTGCAATTTAAAACAGTAAATATCATCTTTGGTTTTAAAAACTCAGTGAATAATTTTCCGATTAAAACCACAGATATATGTAAACAGATAAACAGGCGTGAAATAGAATGCAACTTTTTCGGGCCGAAGATCAATTTTTATTTTCTTAATTAAGTTAGGTTTATATATAATCAAATTATATCTGATCAAGATTATAATGTATCGACTAGAAAAAAAAACAGCTTTATAGTTCATTTGTATTATCTAAGAATTTAAAAATAATCAGAGACTTACTTAAAAAGGTGTCCTCGAATGTTTTCTGATAACTCACCAATATCAAAACCGAAATATGAAGATATCCAAGAGAACTTCGAGAAAATCTAGATATACAAGACAAATCGGCAAGGATAGACAAGTAAGACCAATGTCCATTCTGAACTGACGAGCTGTTGTTATCTTGTGTATCAACAATTATAAGCTACGATAACAACAAGAATATTTGTAAATATCCTCCAGCTATCTGTCTATGTGTTTGTTTTAATCAGTATCAGATGTAAGAAATTTTTTCTTTTTATATATTTTTTCAAAAACATGTATACTTACAAGAGAAGAATCCCACATTTTATAGATTACCTTGATACTGTTTTTAGGAGAATATTGGACTTAAATTACTGCATTCGATTTTCATTATAAAAAGGAACAAAATAAAGATATGAGATGTAAATATCGACAAAGTAAGTTGTATATGATAAAAATTCATAGAAATAGTACTTACTACATAGCCTATAAATTCTTATTCTTATTGCTATTATTCGTTCTAGAATTTTTATCAGAAACTTAATTTAATTAACGTGTAATTGTTAATTTAATTACTTAGACATATAATGTCTTTGTAAATATATATCTGTGTTATATTAAATCAAAAATAGATTGCTGATAAACTGAATCCAAAGGTTGAGAAAATTCTTTAGTTGATTAGATACAGAGAGCACAAGTATTTATCTGTTGGCAGATCTAAAACAGTGCTTTTGAACAAACCAGCTTGAAAATACAGCACAAGCGATCTTTAGTTTGTGCCTAATAAAAGTTCCTCTACACATTGGTAAAACAGTGCGCAGGCGTGTGGATGGGTTATTTGAATTGGCTGGTACAAGTTGGCCTGAATTTATGGCTGACCCGTCGGGTGTCGGTTTTTTGCCACAAATCTTATATTTGGGTATATTTTAAAATTCTATTGATTTGGTTTATATACATTGTTTCAAATCTTGTTTATTAACTTTAGCAGTTTATTTTTTATTTAACATATCACAAATATATATTTATAAAACCATTATATGTCTAGGTAATTGAATTAACAAGTTTCTAAAACAAATTCTAGAAAGCAAATTGAAATTATAGGTTAATTAATACTATTTCTAAGAATTTTGATTATCTACGACCTACTTGGTTTATATTTAAGTTTCCTTTTATTTCACCTATCTTTAGTTTGTTCCTTTTTATAATGAAAATTGTTACAGCCAACAAAAGTCCAAAGAACAGGCAAGCATGTGAATACCAACATTTGTTGCTTACATTGTTTATCAAGCATTTGTACAAATATTGGATTTGCGACATGTGGTAAACGTGTAGGTTCAGCATAAAAACCGACACTCCATGGGTTGGGCACAAATTCAGGCCAACTTGTATCAGCCAAAACAAATAACCCAACCACACGCTTGCGCATGCGCGAATTAGCCATTGTTTGGCAAACATTTTTTCCCCCTTCCTCGCCATTTCAGGCATACTTTGTTCGGTGCAGTGGTGTAGTGCGCTAGGGTTACGAATGCCGCTGCTACCAATTATTGTCTATATTTCATTTTATTTTATTAAACCGTTGTGCAGCCCAGCCCTCGGGTGAGCGCCTTTTAGATGGGGCTGTATCTTTCGACCTGCATCCGTCCGGGTGCCTCCTCCAGCACGCAGCCTGGTCCAGCCCTTCTGGTCTTAGTCTGCGTCTGTTACTTCACCACCGATTCCGGGTAGTCGAGCCCTTCCTAACTTGCGTCGGGCCGACCACCTTCTTTCACCCGTAGATAAATTCCCTAAATTAGGGACAATTCTCCTCCTCCATCTGACGAGGGAAGTCCGACTCGGCGAGGGCGAATAGTCTGGTTTTCCTCAACAACCTGGTACGATGACCTTCCATGGCGGTGCAATCCAACACTACATGCTCTGCAGTTTTAGGGACTCCACACGTAGGGCACCGAGGGTCGCTGTTCTTCCTTTGCAGCTTTCACCGGAACCCATCATGTCCGGTCAGGATCTGCGAGACCCGATGATCTGGGAGGACCCACCCAGCTCTCAGTCTTGCATAGATGGTAGGGAAGAACTTCCTCAGAGTGGCGCCCTTCTGGCTCGCCTGCCACTGTCCAATCCATTCTTCAATGGAATCCTCCCACAGCATCTTCTTCCATAGGTTCGAGGTCTCGCCAATCCTCTCTCGGAGTGTCTTCAGTAACACTACCAACCCCTGCCTCTTTACTTCATACTTGACGAAATCCTCCTTGGGAATGAGGTCCAGGGGCATCGCTCCAGTCAGCACCTGCACCGCCACATACGACACCGTTCTGTAGGTCTTCTTGACCCTCACCAGAGCCAACCTCTGTATGGTGGCCAGTCTCCTCTTTTGGTTCTGCGTGAGGTTTCGGCTCCATGCAGGGGAGGCGTACCTCAGAATACCCTGAACCACGCCTTTATAAATGGTAATCGTAGCAGAGTAGCTCAATTCATTGAGTGATAGGGTCATTCTATCCCTTAAATACATCAAACACTAGTTTCCTCAGGACCGAACCCTGTGGGAATCCTTTTTCAATTTTTTCCTCCACCTCATAGTAATTACCCCTAATCCTGACGCTCCTGTTATTAAGGTAACTACCTACCAGGGAGTATAGGTTACTGTGGGTATTGAGCTCTTGCAATCGCTGAATGCCTCCTATGTCCCCACGCACTCTCAGTAACGCATCCGTTGTTCCCCTGCCACGGGTCGAGCCAAATTGACGTGGGTGGCTTGCTGCCGTTAGGATTGGTCTAAGGCTGTAGAGCAGTCTCAAGTCTGCAAAACTACCCCTAAACACTCGTTGAATATCTCCAACATGCCATCCTCATAATAAGGGGTACTATTCTTGAGGATTGCAGCATCTATAGCATCGAGTTCTGGAGCCTTCCCAATCCTCTGTCGGTCCACGGTTGTTAATGTTTAAATTGTTAATGTGCCTCTACAGTTTATTCGACAGTCCTTAATGATATTAAAATTTGAATATCATTTCATTTCCTAAAAAATTAAATAAACAAAAACCAATATCTGTAAATTACTGGTTAATTTATTTTTGTATCTGTGTATCCGCGAAGTACACAGATGTGGTTGAGTCTCCAGCGTAATTAAATTTAAATTGGATCCAAGACCAGAGCTTTACCTTCGGTGCGATTTGAGAATAATGACCTCGATCCGGCGGGTGGGGTGGAGTGTTAAGGGAAAAAAAGAGATATAGGTAAAATTCATCCCTTTCCTAAAAGAAAAAATCCGCAAGACCTTCAGAGAGAGTTCACTGAGTTCTCTAGTTCGGATCTCCGGAACAATTTCAAATAGTACTAGTAGCTTTTACGAATACTTTTGTTTTAGCATTGCGGATATTGCGATTTTGGCCGAAAATAATATTCTGGACTCCCTGAGCATTATGGATCATCACCAGTATGGAAATTAGGTGAGTACCTATTTATTTATCTATCTTTGACTTATTTATTTTAATGTTATTTATTTGTTTTAAACTTTTTTTGCGTCTTATTAACTCATTTATTAGTTTTAAACCTATTTATTTAGTTTCAAATTAGTACCTATTGTTATTTTATTTTGATTCGTTTCTACATTTTCATTTATTTACAACGTTTTCTCATTATTTATTAATATGTGCTTACTGATAGTATCAATTTCGAATGAGTCCATAAATTTAAAATCAAACTTGTGTCTGATGTGTACTTGTGTAAACTGGATATTTTTGACAGATCACCGGAAAAGAGGAAAATGAGATGTGCTAGAGTGGGATGTAATGAGGGGGCTAAATATATAGTATTAATAAAAATGAAAAAAACATACCAAGAAAGAAGAAATAAATACAAAATATAAAGAAATTGAATTTATTTTACTTTTTAAATTTGTTATTAAAAAAAAAAAGAAATGTGTTGTAAATATTGAATCATATAGTGGGCCTTAAATGTTTTTAAAAACATATTTTGTTAGCTTCTTTTAACAGTTGATAATAGGGGATAGGTATAGTCAGGTACAACAGACATCCCTATGTTGTATATGCTATATGCTTTAACCAACTATAAATAATAAAAAATAATAAATATAAAGCAATCATTACTGCTTTAATAAGATTGCAGATGTCGACTTCCGCTCGCTCAAAAGGGATAAATAAGCCCCTAACGAATCATATTTAATTGTATTCTGTATAGGTCCATTGCTGGAGCTTCTTTTGTACAGCTTTTGGTTTCTAAAATCATTTAGTAGAATATAGAATATAATATTTGTTTATGATATCTCCTGCCTCTCCCTTACCAACCTTCTGTTATTGTTTATAAAACTATTATATGTCGTATCTCATCACACGGTAAAACACTTTTGATTTCAATCCATAGATGCATTTGATACGAAGTGTTAAGTTCAGGAATCTACCCTATAAGTCTTTAACTGAAGAGTAAAAGGTAGACAGCTTAAGACTATTGTGCACTAAGTCAGCTGTTAGTGGTGAGGTTTCGTTCACAGCTGATTGTTTTGTAACGTCGTTGACTCGTTCCTGATCTATTTTGAAATGGCAATTTTTAAGCCTTACTGAAGAAGTTATTACCGTTAACAAATCAATCATTTCGGCATGGTGAACCCACACGTACTCCTGGGTCTGACATTTTTTATATTTAGGTAACATAATTGGATTATTTATCATAATATCTGTTGTTTATGTTTGCTTTTAGGAGGTGGCACCGGCTTTGTTGGTACAGCATTAAAACAGATTTTGTTAAATAAAGGCTATGATGTCACTATTATATCAAGAATGCCAGGAGCTGGGAGAGTCACTTGGGTATTCTATCAATGACAAAACATCTTTGGCTTACAATTGTCTTAAAGTTATTTTTATACTGCATGATTTCAGTTTGATATTTGCTCCTCTGGAATCCCCACTGGGGTTACTGCAGTTGTAAACCTTGCAGGACAAAACGTTTTGGATCCTACTCAGCGATGGACACCAGGATTTAAACAAAATGTTTGGAACAGCCGTGTGAACACAACCCAGACATTAGCTAAAGCCATCAAGAATGCCAGTGAACGCCCTTCTGTTTTTGCCACAATTTCTGGCGTTGGTATGAAATACTTATTGATCTGTACATCATAATATTTATGAGGAGAAGATCTTCTCCTCATTCATCATCCACGGTCAACTATCTCTCATAATTATTAATCTTAATATTTAATAGCAGACAATTGATTGGTTATAAAATAAAAGAATTGATTGTAGAATGCAGTTTCATTAGGAAAATTTGGGAACGTTAATTAATTTGGGATGGAAAATTATTATTTTTATTCAAGGAATATTGCATAAATAGGTGTTACTGTATAAGTGTGTAATCTATTTCGTGAGGACCCATAGAGAACATTGCTTTAGTAAATTAATTACAGATTGTTTATTCATTTGATATCTGCCCCTCATTGTCGTAATTCTGGAACATTGGTTTATTCTTTTCTTGTAAACCTTTTCTTTACTGGTGAAGAAATATTATTTATTCTATAGAACTTACACGTGGGGTAGGCCTCCTTAACAATGCAGATCCATTTCTCCCTATTGTGGAAAATAGTAAATCCATTTACTGCTTTGGTACCTAAGCAATTATTGAGGAAATTCACATGAATTGAATTTAAAAATTCTTTAAAGGAAGCCAATAATTTATATTTTAGCCAATATTTTAAAATTTATTTGAACTGATAATATTCACAACTTCATTTTGGTAATATCTACAGTACCTAATCATTTATTGATTCATAATTCATGCAACAGATCAATAGCTTTTCTATTTCACATGAAAAATGTAATTATTTTATTTCTAAATTTTTTACCTAAATTTTTAGTTTTTTCAATGTGTAACATAATTTGAATAATATCAATAAATTAGTAAAAGATAATTTATTAATTTTTTACAGAACATGTTGAAAACTACTTCTATTAAAGAATATTTGTAAAAGAAAAGGTAATAGGATGAAAAAAAACTAACCATTGGCAACACTCCAGTTAATTTATTTAATTTTAGATTACCTACAAATTGTCAGCTTCCTTTACTGATTTTTTAAATTCACTTAATTAAGAATGCAAATTTGAGATTTTTTTATTGAAAAAAAGGAAAAATTTGAATTTAAAATTCAATCAATTAAGGTGCTATGTATAAGGATTAATACTTTTCTAGTGGAATTAATATTTTTCAAATTTGTGCCTTGTTTTCATATGTTCCTACGGAATTTATATATTTTTCTTTTTCTGTAGTGAATCATAGGCTTCAATTTTTTCATGCATCATTGGCTTTGATGTGTCCCTTGAATTTCTTGGACTGGATTCTTTACGATCCATGATATTGTTTACTGTTTACAGAGAATATTCTTGATTATTCTCAAGTTTTTTAGTTTGGCTTGTCAATCTAGTTTTGATCTGTGTCTAGATCATTGTCCCTCAGGTTTTTGAAAGATAGTGGATTTTCTCAGCTAGCAGTGATCAGGATTTTCATTTTTTTTTTTAGATTTCTATCAATCAAAACATGCAGTTTACTAGACCTAAGTTCATACTATAGAATCATCTTTCCTGATTTTGCTCATTTGTTGTGATAAATTTAGAATTAGTCTTGAGAACAAGTCACACTAGAAGGAATTGTTTAATGCCTGGATATGAGTGGAATAAGAAGCATGATAGGAGCTCGCGTGGCATATATCATAGTATGTTTATAATAGTACTATAAAAGAATTATTGGTAATAGATTTGACAACTAAAGAGTTTGTAGTTTCTTATTTTATCACACAGTTTGTAACTGAAGAATGCTTCTTAACATGTCCTTTATTTATCTCTGAAATATATGTAAATATTTTTTATGCAGGTATTTATAATCCATCTTCAGAAAAGGAGTACGATGAAAATTCAGAAATTGGCCCGAGCTTTGACTTTCTCAGTAAACTTGCTTTAGAATGGGAAAATGTAGCTCATTTGCCATCAGAATTGGGCGTAAGACAAGTTATCATCAGATCTGGTAAGTCAAAAATTATATGATACAAGCTAGCCAGTTGGTTGCGATGTTTTCAAGAGGTGCTACAATGGTTTATTGTAGTCAATGACATTAATTTTTTTTATATTTGATATAACATACTTTACACATTATAATTCTGCCTTTGAATCACAAAGAAATGCTTGTGAAATCCGATAACATCTTATTTTAAAACATTGTTATCATTTTATGTTAAACTGTAGTCCATTTATGCCAGAAATTTAATTATTTATGAGTAATTAAAAACATGTTATGAAACTTCAAACTTCTTTTAATATTAGTGGACATCCTAGATAAATCTCTACAATATTGACTATACTATCTCTCTCACTGACTTATTGATCTATGTTTCTCAAAAACAACAATGCTAATAAAATAAAAATTACTAGTGGTAGATCCTCTCATAATAATTATTTTATATTTCTTTATTGATTATTGGTATTTTCACTGCAGGTGTAGTTCTTGGTCGTCATGGTGGTATGATCAAACAAATGTATATTCCTTTCTTCTTTGGCTTGGGTGGTCCTATTGGCAATGGAAAGCAATACTTACCTTGGATCCACATTAAGGATTTGTGCAACATGTTCATTTTTGCTATTGAAAACAAAAATGTTTCTGGTGTATTAAATGGTGTTGCACCTCAGGTATTTATCTTTTATTGGCATTACTTAAATTTAATATTGTTTTTTAGTAATTAATTTATTGTGATACTTATCCCATGGTTTGGGTCAGTTAAGTGTATTTTACCTGTTAAATGTCAGAAAATGTTAAATAATTAGCATCTAGCTATCTAGGTTATCTAATGAAAATTTCAGTCTGCATACATTTTTTTTTATCATATAAGGTCGGTTCCAAAAATCACTTCTCACTGTCCGGAGCATGTGAAGTACAGGTTTTGGGAGGCAAAACCCCAGAATATCCATGCTCCGTACAGTTCCAGTACTTTACAATCAGTAGTGGTTGTTAGAACAGACATATTGCAATTTATGTGACATAATTTCTGAGATACTGTCAAATTTAATTTAAACTATTATTGATCTGACATACTTATTACATTACAGTCAGCATTGGTATATTAATTAATTATTCCAAGCATATAATAATGGATTATGATTGGAATTTAGCCCCATCAACTTATACATTTTTTTATTAGTGATTTTGAAAGGAATAAAACAAGCAAACAATTAAAAAGTGGATGTTGAATATAAATAACTAATATATTCATTGTAATAATCAAAACAAGTGATCTTGAGATAACATTTAAATTTTTTTTTTTAAGTATACTTTTGTATGGCCTTTGATACAATTATTTTAGAGGTTCATTTACATAACTATTACTATATTGAAATATTCCTTTTGTAATTAGCTTATGAAGTAGTACAAGTAGTTAGTGCTAACATTTTTTAATTTTTTTTTATAGGTTATTACTAACCAGGAATTTACATCTGCTTTTGCATCTGCTATGAACAGGCCTGCATTCTTTCGAGTCCCAGAATTCGTGCTTGACATGATGTTTTCGAAAGAACGTGCAAAAATTATGACCGAAGGTCAGAAAGTTATCCCCAATAGGGTCAAAGAACTTGGGTTTCATTATGAATTTCCTTGTATAGAAGATGCTGCAAAAGAAGTCTCAAAATTTTTTTACAAAGCTGAAAAACCATTGTGATTTGAGTAATTTTATAAGATGTTCATAGTTTTTTTTTTTTCATTTAACCAAGCATTAGAGTTTATAAGTTTTGCCCTTTTTAAATAAAAAAAAAACTAAGGATTTTTAAACAGTTACTAAAGATGAATTAAACAGTTCTGTAAAACAGTATATGTTTAAGAAATAGGTCATTTATTGTTTGTTTTTTTATGAGTGTGATCTAATTTCAAGCATGCCTATTTGTACTGGATAAGTTTTTCATAGTTTTATGGTTTATTTTGATGGAATATTTGATTATATAAATAATTAATTTTTTAGAATCAATGTGTGAACATATGCTATTTAGTATTTCTTAATTGTAGCTTTTATGATTTTAATACAATCAATTCATGATTATTATTTGGAAAATTCTATTTTAATCGTGAATAATTAGTGAGTTAGAATAATAATTAATTAATCTAAACACATTGGCAAATGTGTCTCAAGCTTACTCTAGCAACAAATTATGATTTTTATATTTAAATACAAAATCTATTAATTTAAAAATATTTAATTCTACTATATTTATTTTTGACAATAATTTGAGTTCTTGTTCTTCAGGTAAAATGCAATTGTGTTTGCAAGAAAAGTTTTTATAAAAAAAAATTACTTAAGGTTGCAGATTAACGAGTTATGGGTTTTAAATTCCTTATGAATGGGCCAAATAATTAAAGATTAATATTTTATGAATTGAATGAATTATATTGCTCATTGCTATACATATTTACGGAATATGAGGCATAAAATTTCTATGTTATGAATTCAAAGGGTTCATCGACAATTCTAGGTAAAAACCTTATTACATTTCAAATGTCTAATCAAGCAAACAAAAAAGATTTCAACGTCTGGTAATTCAGTGACTGCCTACATTTTTTAGTTTGGAATCTCTTACTATGCTCAATTAAGATTTGTGCTGCCTTTTTGCAAATGGGGTTGCTACTCTCAAAACTCAACTAAGGATAAAAATGATTGTATTTTGACATTTTGTAAAAAGGTATTACCAAAAGAAGTTCTTACTAATCTATTATTTATGAATAAATTAAGTTCCCAGTTGGTATCTACAATGAATTTAAATCTTATGAGATTTGGCTTAGTACTAACATTAATTTATATTAATAATACAATTTATTAAAGGAATTGTTAGTAAGCAAGTAAAATCAAGTAATTTAAGAACTTCTAGACTACTGAGTCCATGTATCAGATAGTTCCCTTGGTGAATTTACTTTACCTCATTACATACTGTTTGGTTAACAGTCATATTTTTGGTGTGTGGTCTCTTACTCTTTCAACCACAGTGCCACAGTTGGATCTGAGGGATCCACAACAATATTTATAGGTCTTACATCTTGCAGATCTGAACTAATTTATTTTTAAAACTTTTATTTTCAAAAGGCTGTTTAACCCATTTCCATTAAAATGATTAAATTTGTACCATGATGAATGCATGATATATTGAACTATGAAAAAGAAATTGATAGTAAGTGAGTAAAATCAGGTAATTTAAAAATGGCAAAATATTACAATACATTAAAAGCATTTTTTATTTGTTGGGTTTGTTACCTAAATATAAATTATTCACCTTCCTAGATATTAAGTCAGGATATTGAAAAGCCTTAATTTTCTGCTATACTAGTCTTCTAGACTAATGTTTAAGGTCTCTTTTATATCACTCCACCACCAGTCTGCCTCAAACATTCCCTCCATGATATAAATTTACAGTAATGAGGTGTTAATAGTTGACAGCAAATAAATATAAAGAGAAGATGGTCAGAGGTGTGGTCAGCAAAGATATACAAATAAACAAAACTTATATTTGTGCCGACGTTGGCAAATAAATAAGATTTGTTTATTTGTGTATCTTTGCTGACCACACCTCCGACCATCTCCTCATAAATTTAAAATAAATTAATTTAATACTATGATCTGTATGAGGCGATGTTATTTTAGGTTGATTCAATGTCCATTATAAATTTGACTCATGGTTTCTAGTGTTTGATTATTATGACTTTCATATATTCTTTAAAGATGAAAATCCTAATTTAAATAATTTGGTACTTTAATTGAATTAATTAACTTTGAGATTTTATTTTATTTTAATTTAAATTGTATTACTACTGCAATAAATTACCTTATATTGTAATATATTTTAAATGTTATCTATTATTTTTTTTTCCTTTGGAGTATCATGTTATAACATAATATATACGAGGAATAATTTTAGTTGTTACTCTTTTATTATTATCTGTAATTGTTGTTAATTATTTATGTTGTTGGCTATAAGACTGAATAAATTTAATTAGCTGGTATGAATGAAATTTAGATGTATTAAAATTTTAACAATTTTAGGAATAATGTTTTGTATAAGGTTAGGTGTTATTTATTATATTATCAGATCTCATCATACGTTTTATTGTCAGTACTCAATTTGATATTGTGAAATAACGAACATTTTAAAAATAAATATTAAGATTTTTAACTTTTATCATAATTTTATTGTTTTACATTCTTGACTAATGTTTTCAACAAGATCAATTATAGATTAGGAAAAAAAAAGTTATTGTTTATTACTTAAATCTGAGAAAATATTAATTGAAAAAAATGGAAGTACTGTTATGGTTATATAGAAGCTTTATAATAAATATGCACAGATTTGACAAATGTTGTTTATGCATTCCTATGTTTTCCTTTTGTTTATAATTTCTAATTAAATAATTATAAGAATGGTAGTGCTGGTCTATTTTAGATAAAGAGACAGAACCTGATTTCGAAGAAAGTGGGATAATCATTTAAAACTTTTTATTTTCACAAATGAAAGATCTCCAAACCGTCCTTTTTTTTGTCTATTAAAACAATAAATTACTATTAAATAATGTACTTATTTTTTCCTAAACAATTTTACTTTGTATTTCTATTGATTAACATCATTTGAAATTGAATGTTATGTATTGCCCAAGAGAAAAACGGCCTAAATATCTAGTTTTAATTAAAAAAGAAGAGCAGGTCAAGGAAAAAGCAACACCCAGTATAGACAAAAATTTTATAATCCTGAAGAATTTATATTATTTTTTCCCTAGATCCATTAACTCATTAAATGTTAAACCCTTAACTGTCAGATGTTGTGGGTAGGATTCTAACTTGAGATAGTTATGTGGCAAAACCAAGCTAAACAGTGTGTTAGGTCATGGTGTGAGAGAAAGAAGCTGAGCATGGTTGCTCTAAAGATCTAAACTATTCTCTGGAGGGATCTGTCTGACAGGTGCTTCCATTTTACTAAAGAGGCGGTACAGGTACTAGTGGGAAGAATAGCTTTTGACCTTTTCTTGCTTAAAGACTACTACATGTTATGCTATGCGAAGTAAGATGGGTCAGCTCTTCTAAGGGTGTGGATGATAAAGTATCAAAGAAGATGGAACAGTATTGTCAAGGAAAATACCATTGAAGACTGAAACTGATGGTGGGTGATTACCTATAGCAGTGATTCCCAAAATGAGTAGTAGATTAAGTATGATTTATCATTGTACAGCTTCTCTGAGAAAATTGTAAAATAACAAAAAACGAAAGAAAAGAAGAAGAGAGAAACGAAAGAAGATATTAATAATGTAGAAAGGGGAGAAGGTAAATAGATAAAAACATAATTCAATTTTAATGTCAAGATAATGCTTTCTATATGGTTCGGATTTCAAGGGTGTGTTTTTTTTATGAGCTGTTGCCACAAGGTGTATCGATCGATTCCGCTATATCCGCTCACAATTAACAAAATTGGATGAATCGATTCGAAGAAAACGCCCAGAACTGGCAAATCAAAAGGGTGTCGTCTTTCATTATGACAGCACTAGGCCACACACTACGTGCCACCTCTCTGTTGGCTCGGAAGTAGCCGGGTAAATTATTATTATGGCACTACAGTCCTACAAGAACCCGGGCCTCTTCCATCACAGCCAACCAATCTAAACGGTATCTTGCTTTCTCTTTCTATCTTTCAACATTTAAAAGCTCCTCCACATCGTTCAGTCATCTGATCCGGGGACGTCCTCTTTTCCCTTTTTCATCTGGTTTGCCATAAAGCATCTTTTTTGGTATTCTTTTATCGGACATTCTCTCAACGTTTCCTATCCATCTTATTCTTGTTCTTTTCACTAAAGCCTCAATATTGGGTTCCCCGAACAGTCATTCCTTCTTCTTTTCCAAATTCCATTTTCCGAGACTCATTCCCGTACTCTACATCTTTCTCTTAGTTGAGCATCGGTTCCGCTTTTCTTGTCAAGGGCCATGTTTCACCACCCATAGATCATAACATCATCCACAGAAAATCCCTAGGACAGCGAATTTCCGAAATAAATTCGCCTGGTAGTATTCATTAGCGTCATTTTAACCTGCCTGACTAGATTTTCCGAAATGCCTACCTTTACCATAGCTTTCAAAAGTCCTATTCTGTCCACATTGTCATATACTTGTTTGAAGCCTACAAATAGCAAATGTATGTCTATCTTATACTCACAACACCTTTTCGTTGCCTGCCTCAGGGAGAATATCTGGTCAACTGTCAATCTACCGGGCCCGAACCCTCCTTGATATTCTCCTATGAAGTCGGAAGTATTTTGGTCTTTCTTTATAGCATGTTTAACCTCGCCTTATTTCTTTCTTCCAGAGCTGTCTTACACTCTTCTTCAAACCATTTGTTTCTAGGAGCTGGTTCCTTCTTCTCTAGTACACCATTTGCACTTTAAATCACAATATTTTTCAATTTTTCACATCTATCATTTATGGCTGTGTTATGTAGAATGCAATTTTCCCTCAGTCGGTCCCTTTTTTGTCTTTGAATATTTCTGCTACTTCACTCTCGAGCAGCTTTTTTAAGTTGTAGGCATGTACTCTATCTTCGTTAGTATACCTTCTCATACCCAGCTTATGTCAATGACAGATTTGACCATGTGCTAATCCATATCACAGTCCGCTCCTTTAAACGACCTTACATTTCTGATATCGGAAGCATATTTAAACCTCTACGAGAACATGGTCTATGGTATGGTTTCTAGTCATCCGGCGAGACCCACGTCTCCCTTTATGTGGGAATTTATTACTACCAATGACCAGTCACTTTTCCATTGCAAAGTTAAATATAAGATGACCATTATCTTTAGAAGTAAGGTAAAAAATTTAATAAATTGCTCGGGTATTATTAAATTTATAAAACCCGGGCAATTAGTAGTGGCTTTCCATTATTAAATAATTCACCATCTCTTAAATAATCCAGTGATTAATTGTTTATTTATAAATGGCTCTAAAAATTTATATTCAGTACAATGTGAGAATAAGCGTCTTCAAATAATAACGATAAATATTTGGATTTAAAAGTAACGGATCGTCGCAAATAAAATAAAAGTCACAAGGGATTAGGAATGAAATGAATAATTAAACTTAACAACTAAGATGTAAAAACAGATTCCTTAAACCTCCTCATCAAGATAAAAATAAAATGTAAAAAAAAATTACATTCTACATGGTTATTCAGTAAGTATTAACTACGGTACAAACAGTACGAAGAAGGCATGGTTTTAATGTCTAAAGAGCTTTCAGTTCGGAGAAATAAAACAAGGAAAATGAGTGGGGATTCCCTTGTTCCCTCTCGGCTATATGTCCGACCAGTTGCTGTTGGGGTCACAGTGCTCATGAGTCAGGAGGTGAGCTATATTCATCTTTATTGAATACATAAACTTATCTTATTTATTTGCTTATATTTAAGGTACATGAATCAAATTTTGTATAAAAAGTATTTATTAGAAGTTTTGTGAGGTATATACGTAATGAATAGAATAATAGAAGGAATGTGATAGTTTTACTCGGTACTAATGAGAAATATTTTAAATATCTTAAAGCTACAACGCTTGGTTCCATGAGGATAAAGGCTGATTGTTTGTTCAATCATCAAGGCAGTAGTGATTTTGTGTCGCACGTTTTGTTTTTCAGTTCAATTTGGGTAATTCCAGTGCTCTAGATACGATACAGATTTACTGACTGGTCTGTATTTTTTAAAATTAAGGCTATTCAGACTCTTAAATAGTAAGGAAACAAGTTTTTTAATTTTTATTTTAGGGAACGATGGGAGTTTTTTTTTTTTAAACTAAAAGACTTTTATTGTTTTTGTTTTATTCCTGTTATATTAAGAGCCTGCAGATAAAAGATGAGACACGCTACCAGCTTTACCTTTGATTTATCAATTAAAATGTACAAAAGTATTTTATTTCACCGTAGATTCAGATTGATGATGAATGAACATTAAAGAAATTAAAACAAAACAAACACATGCTGTTAGAATTTTTTTGTTTAGGTCTACCATAATGATTCTGCAGATATTTACTCTAGCTCTGTTGTTTCGGATACACGTTCTCGCCGATGCTCAGGTCGTGGTCGATACTAGGAATGGAAAAGTGGGTGGCCATTGGATGACTTCCAGAGGTGGTCGACAGTTTTTGGCATTTTTAAAAATACCTTATGCCATTCCACCCATCGAGAATTACAGGTTCAAGGTGCCCTATTAATTCTTTCAGCTCTTATTTACCTTCTTCTTGTGATATTAATATTTGATGGTTTTGTTTCCAGCCTCCAGTTGAAATAGATAGCTGGAACGACATAAAAAATGAAACCGAACCAGGTCCTCGCTGCATTCAGTACAATACTTATGAGATCAAACCTAAAGTTATTGGGGATGAAAACTGTCTCTACCTTGCTGTATACACACACAACGTGAGTACTAAATTTAATATAGTGTTCTTGGCTCAAATTGAATCCCTAATCAATATTTAATTTAGAAATAAGATCGAGCTAACAATAATCATTTATATATAATTTTATCCTTGCAGACAACTACCAGGAATGCTGTGATGATACATATCCATGGTGGTGGATTCTTCGGTGGGACCGGGCCTAGGAGGACAGAGCCTCATTATATGATGGATGAAGATGTTGTCATAGTCGATATCAACTATAGGTTAGGGTTTCTAGGTACATGGTATAATTTATTTTCTTTGATAAAATAGTATTGTATTAGAAAAATAAACTATTCGAATAATTCTGTTTTCCTTGAATTTTTAAAGATTTCTTATTTATGAGCAGGTTTCCTAAGCTTTGAAGACAAAGAGATGCCAGGCAATCAAGGACTTAAGGATCAAGTGTTGGCGATGAAATGGGTCCAGAAGAACATCGCCAAGTTCGGTGGTGACCCTAACAAAGTGACTCTGGTCGGCGAGAGTGCTGGGGCAGGGAGTGCCTACCATCATACTGTATCTCCAATGAGTAAAGGTAGGAAGCCTTTCAGTACTTCTAGTTGTATTGATTATCTATGTTATATTTTCCACATGAATCCAATTTAAAATATTTCAAATTTAATGTTATTTTCTACAAGTCAAGTTAAAAAATGCGAGAATTGACGAAAGGTACTAGCAGACCTACTAGTAAGTAGGTCTTATGGATCTTTTCCCAACATATAGCGGTTTTTTTGACTGACATTCGCCGAACGAAATAAAGAAGCAAAAAATTGTTAATTGTTTTTAATAAGCATTTTTATTGTTACTAACTCATTTTTAAATTTGATTAAACTACTGCCATATGTGTTGCAGGGCTGTTCCATCGGGCTATAGCTGAGAGTGGTACTAGCTACAATCCTTGGGGTGTGGCCCCTCCAGGTCATGCTAAGGCCACAGCGAAGAAGTTAGCCAAGAACCTGGGATGTCCTACCAAGACTACATCTGAAGCTGTGTCCTGTCTTTTGAAGAAGAATGCGTCAGATATAGCATCCAGTCTTGAAACATTCAAGGTGAAATCATCAACATTAATTTTATTATGTAAATTCCGACCTGAAAGTTGTCCGTTACTTGAGAATCAACCTCAGGATTTTTTTTGTGTATGAAATCCAATGATTTTTCTCATTGCTATTCTAACTAAATTAAGTGAAAAATAATTTTACTTACTACTTTACTACTTTACTACACTTACTATTTTCTTTGGGATAATATAAAATATCTAATTTGAACTGTTTCGGTAATATTTATATTGAGATGGACAATTACTTCCAAAGACTCGAAAGCTGCTAAATTTTTAGAATTTTGTCATGACAGCACCTCGGCGCATACATTGGGAATCACTGGTTTAGCTCAATGAGATGGTTTGATTATGAAGTAGATAGTATAGCAGAAGGAGATGCACGAATTACGAAAGCTTTATTGGTGGAGGTTTCTTCTGTAAGGCAATGGTTCTCAAACTGGGTGCCCCAAGCGTGTCACTTAAAAAATGTTTAAGAAAAAAGAACAAAAAATAATAAAATAGTCCAGTCCTATCTATGGATTCCAGAATTCATTTTACACTATTTTTTCTCCATCGTTCTATATATTAAACCATTTTAAGGATAAGTTTGGCATTTTTTCCCCTCAATAAGGGTGCCACGAAATTTTGTTAGCTTAATAAGTTCTGCGATTTTTTTCTAGACCATGAAGAGTATCGCTGCGGAAAAAAAGACAATTTGAAAGTCAGTGTTTTCGCACAAAACAATTTTAAAATGAGCCAGCCTTTATTCTTTAGTATAACATACCTTGGAGACAGAGAGGAAGCTGCCTTATCCGGATCTCTTCCTTGCTGGGTTGGATGGGTTTAGAATGAACGGAGCATTTATGAACGGTTTTCTTGCGATAGCCAAAAAGAATTGTCTTTCCTCTTTATCTAGCTCACAAATTAGAAACATATAGTGTACAAAAATACACATTTAAAAGTAATTATTTATGTCATTACAGGTTTGGCAAATAGACACCGGAATTATATGGCCTTGCTTGGAGCCTCCTGGTCCACATGCATTTTTGACGGGACCAGTGAGCAACTGGCAGCATAATCCTGTACCTCTGATGTTGGGGACAACATCAGGGGAAGGTCTTCTCAGGACAGGGTGTGAGTAACTAACTACTATATTGAAATGATCTGTTAACATGAAGATGGTCTATGAATTTGTAAATTTTTATTAGAATTCTGTTTGAAAATCTTTTTATTTATTTTTCACAATAGATTTCCTCTATTACAAACTTGACTTCAAGTGGTTTAGTGACAACTTTGACAAATTAGGACCTCTCTCCTTGAAATATTCTGAAACAGCTTCTAATCCAGCAGAGGTTACCAAAAAGCTCCGAGATTACTACTTTTCTGGGGACGATATTACAGCCGACAGTTGGTTTAACTTAACACAGGTAATAGTTCATTAATACAAAACAATATTAAATATTACACTAGAACAAATCATATTTACTTTGGATTTAGACTTTAATTTTACTAAGGTAAAACTCTGAACAACTTCAACTGCATCATTTTTTTTTTTTAGATGTATACAGACAGTTGGTATGTAATTGGGATCATAGATGGAGCTAACTATCACACAGGTGATACTTACTTCTATTACTTTGACTACATAGGAGAGCACACATTCAGGAAGAATGCCAATCGCACGGTGTTTTTTGGTAACAATTATATTGTAATAAAAATATAAGGTGTGGAACTGATAGGTGAGTGGATTGGGGATTAAGTCCTAAAGCGCTTGTTCGACCATCTTCTCCTCATATTTGGAAGAAAGTTGTAGAGCAAAGAAAATCTTAAATTTCTTAACAGTTTTGACCGGATTTGTCGGATTTAGACTTACTGAAGATCTAAGGAATGTTCCCTGAAATTAGCCATTTTCCCCCAAGGTTTCTGAAAAATTTACCACTCTATATAGAATCTAGAACCGTATCTATAGAATTTTAGTGGAACCGCCACAGAAATGAAAGTCGACGGATTATAACCGACGCCGCTGCCGAGCCAGTCAAAATTGGTGCATTTACTCGCTAGGCTGCGAATGGATTGACAATCGTTTTAACACAGTTTTCGCAGTTTAAAGTTGATTTTCAAATTTCTCAACTTTATGGGTATCAAAATCATGGGATTGAAGATGAAGCCTTCCTCCCGAGATAACTACTGGACCCAACTTTGCTTCAACTCTTGACCAACAGAACAGACCAGTCTGTTTAACCTATCGCATTGAACAGCCCTGCAAAGTGGAGGGAAACGTTGGAAATTAAATAGTTAAAAGCTTTTTGGACCGCAACCCTGACCATCTTCTTCATAGTTTTAATCATTATTCAAAAGAAGAAGGTTCCTTTATTTAGCAATAAACCGCCGACTTCCTGTTGAACCTCGGGAACCAGAAGAGCAAGTTCACCGATCTTAGAGGAATATGTCTTTAAAAAAGTTGGTCTAAAATCGATCGTATTTCTTTTCGTTCTTCATCATCAACCCTTTTCATGTTTAGTAAACAAATTACTTTCGCATTAATTTTGTACATGTTGTTACCGGCAATCGAAACTCTGATCATGGCCCAGCACTAGCAGGGAAACCTTTCAAGTTGGAATCTAAATCGCGCGAATAAACAAAAGCACATACAGTGTCACCTTAAGTACTGGCTAAAAAATTGCCCTAGACTCCAGGGGTTTGGGAACGATAGCTCATGATTCACCTTCGAAATACATCATCGGGACAAAAATCATAGAATTTATTCTTTCTTTCATTTTGGTCTAATAAGCTAAAATGTGGATATCTCGGCTACTGAAAAAAACAAATGATTATATTGTTTTGCTCACTCTGACAATTTTTCCCTTAATTTGCCTTATAAAGAACACCATCCTATGCACATTACTATAATGAATAAGAATAGTTAGTATCGTAAAAATGTGGTTTGAAATTTAGATTTGTTTTCTCCCACCTCCTAATTTAATTTATTAAGCAAGTACAAAATATACAGAGGAAAGTCTACATATTTACAGTGCCCCTCCTTTAACATATGACGTAATGTGGGGTTGGACTGGGTCTGCTATTGGCGGGGTACAAAGAACGGGGAGGGACTGCTCCACTATGATGAAATTTCCCCTTTTTTTTTTATTTAGAAATATATATTTGCAGTTTATACAAGGAAGCCCCTACTACAAATTATTTGGAGGAATGGTAAAAATCTTTTATTTTTGCTATAAAAAGTTCTCCAACATAATTTTCCAACTTGCTGAAGAATTGGGGACTATTCCTTGAATCTTATTCTCCAATAACAACTCTTCACATACAACGTTTAAGAAGATCCGTGGTATCTGAATAACCATTTAAGGCCATTCCAACCTTCATGTAAACCTATTCTTACTGTATCACAAAGCTATTCTCTGTTTCAATTCAATGAAAGTATTCTTTTTGCCCACCCCGCCAAGAAGGCGTATTTCAATATTATACTCATTGAAACTAAAGCTCGTTACGTGTTTCATCTTTTATCACCAGGCTCTTAATAATATTCGTGTCACATATATCATGTGTTTAATTCAGTTTAATAATGCCTATTTTCCGATATTCCCTATTTCAATATATAAATTATCTTTAATTTTAGTTTGGTTTTCAAATTCTTAATTTATTGGTAGGGTAGATTTAATTTCCCAGAGAGATAAAATTCATACTTCTCATTTTATTAATTCAGCTTGGAACTCCCCAATAACCTTAGATAGCTCACATATATTTATCCTGAATTTCATAGATTTTAAAACCAGAATTTCTCAAATTTTGTCTAGCGTTTTTAATGCTTTCTAAGTAATCTCGTAGACCTGGCAATGTGACAACTATCAACATAACCAGTAATTTTCAAAGTACCTCATTGAATATCACATCTCAGTTCAGATAACAGTAATTATGGATGATAATACAGGTGCTCCACACACAGAAGAAATGAACTTCATCTGGCAGAATCCTTACGCAAATTGGACCCACGAAGGTGATGATTTAAAGTTCTCTAAAAGACTCGTAAAGATATGGACCGATTTCGCTAAGTTTGGGTTAGTAAATATTAAATCTGGAGTCTTTTATTGACTCCAGTTGATACAAGAATTATTATTGTAACTTTATTGTTGTTACAGGAACCCAGCTCCAAAAGGATTTGACTTATCATGGGCCAAGTGGGATCCTCGGAGACATAACTATTTAGTGATGAGCAATTCTGGCTTCGAACAAAAAGAAGGATTTGCTAAAGATACATATAATTTCTGGAAGAGCTTTAATTTTAGAGATAACATAAAATGAGCATACACAAATAAATAAAAGCAATACATATAAATAGTCAATAAGTTAACCAATTAAATGAAATATATGTTTAATTTCTATAAGGTTAGTTTTTTTTCTTTATCTGCATGGGACCAATTTTATGTTTATATATCATTTAAAGTTATATATATATAAACCGTCTGTAATGGTTCATCAGTTACAAGATGACCTTCACATTTAATAAAATAGGAATCAGTAATTATTATTCCAAAAAATTCAGGGGATATTACCGATAAGCTGGTCTAAATAGAGATTAGAGCAGTCTTTGGAAAAAATATTTAATTTTATTTTAATTTCCTCCTAAAGACTTATATAGATATGCATAGTTGAAAAAGTTGGATTCGAAGAAGGTGAGGGAATGACGTTGAAAACTTAATTTTTCAAAATTCCGAGTTATTTAATCAAAATATTAAATGATTTGGAATACAGAAAACGATTGAATAATTTATCAAGATATTAATTTTATTTAGAATATTATTTATATAAACTGGCAGGGGAAATGACCCATACATTGTGTAGGGTTGGCAAATAGGTCCTTTCGGTTTTTGTGTTCATGTTTTGTTTATAATACGTCACATTTTTCGAATGGAATTAATCCCAACAGAGGATTGTTTATCCTATTTGTAATATGTAAATAGTTATGTCTGTTGACACTTGTTAAGATTAGGTCAGTATTGTGTTTGTGATCCAGCTGAGAAGATGGACGGAAATATAGTGCATTATAGGCATATCTTGCTGTATATCAAAAAAGGAAAGCGAGCTAGGCACAAAAAAAAATATGCGAGATCTACGGAGATAATGCCTTCACAGTGCGCAAGTGCCAAAATTGTTTTGCCAAGTTTCGAGCAGAGAATTTTGATAAAAACCCGCACCGCGACCTGGTCGCTCACAAAACATTGAAAACATTGACAAAATCCATCTCAATCAGTGCGAGACATTGCAGAGGTTCTAGCGTAGAACGTTTTTGGCTGTGTACGTAAATGAATTTAAATCAAAATGAAAAAACTAAAATTGTTTGGCCAAGGATGAGCTACGAAAGAGTTTTACATGAATGCCCCAGATTGTGTGGTACAGCGATAGTCCGAAGGACCGCTGGGACGATCGATTAAGGGAGACTCTTCGGTAGTGGAGAAATTAAAAAAACCAAATAGGTTTAGAATTAAAATTATTTATATCAATTATGCAGGAAATATCCATGTAAGATTTTATAATGTCAAAGTTTTCATTGCACATCTACAAAACTTCATAAACTTGTGTGTTTGTTAATTATATAGGTATAATCAAACCTGGGATCTTTATAACAAACTTCTTTGTTAGTTATATGAACAGCTATTATAATTCTCAGAATATAGTTTGTAATACTTTTAATAAAGGAATATGAAAAAAGATATTTACTATATTGATATAGCTTTCATAAATAGTTGCCGAATGTAATTATCCCCTGCTCAACTGATATATATTGAGGGTTTTTCGTGACTGAGAGATTCTTCTTCATTTGAAGAAAGGAAAACGATTCCTTTTTAAAATAACACAGTGAGATAAACGGGATTACTCAGTGTTCGTCATATTTTCCTCTTCATTTCCTCTAAGAAAAGAGTTTTTATTTCTCAATGTTTGTACATTATTTCTCTATATAGTATTGCCAACAAAGAGTTTTCGGAAGAAAACATTATTAAAGGATTTTTCCCATATATTCAATATTTTTTTGGAAACTGGATCCAAATTTCAGGACCGCCAGCCACCGTTTTCAGTAATTATATACAAAAAAAATACAATTTTCGAACTTTCCAGTTCTTCACTCTTAACTAGAAAACTAAGGGTTTCACGATTATTAGCATTCTGTATGACATTAAAGCAGATAAGAGTTCCTAAAAAATGCATATATTATGTTTATTTTTTTACCAACTTGAGACGTCATAAACGTAAGGTACGCTTATATCTGCATGCTCAGGAACCAAATAGCAAAGTGACTATCAGAGACCGCATTTTCAATTCTATAAACCAGTTTAAGTACCTGGGAAGACTGATTACAGATGACAACAAAGTAGAGATCAAAATAGAGGCCAGGGCAGCAACAGGGAAAAGGTGTTATTTCCCACTGCAAAGATTATTATTGAATTTGGAGAAGAAGGAATATGGAGCAGATGGAACTGTTTGAGGAACCCAACAAGTGACAAGAGGAGGAATAAGATGGATAAGACAGGTTGAGAGGATGCCCGATGAAAGGATACCAAAAAAGATGCTTTATGGCAAACCAGATGAAAAACGGAAAAGAGGACGTCCTCCGGATTAGATGGCTGGACGATGTGGAGGAGGATTTGAAAATGTTGAAAGATAGAAAGAGAAAGCAGGGGACCATATAGATGGGTTCTCGTAGGACTCTAGTGTCATAATAATCATACTAAGAAATCTTTATATTGAGACGGAGAGTTATTTGTCAATACCTAACACCAGATGTTAGATATCACAAATATATACAAAATCTTAATCTTAATCATACATTTTGTAATGGTTAATAGTTTTCTTAAACATTTAATGTTCAATTTTACTATAAAACCTCAACATTGTTATTAATCATAAATTAATGAAACCAACTGTCACTAACATTTTATCAACATATTAGCTCACTTTTCACGACCAATATTATTGAACGTGGTGCATGCAGGTATAGCACACTAGTCAGTCTTATTGCTACAATGTGCCCCTGAAGGCAGATCTACATGTTGGCTGCTCGCCACGAATCGGAGGCTTGTACAAATACTCACTCAGTAAACAAAGGAATCATCCGAGCGGACCATCCACATTTCAGTGTTTTTCAGAGAGGCAAACATGGCAGACGTACAAGTGGTTTGCACTGGGATTATATTATTTTTATTACAAAAAAAAAAAAGAAAATGAAAGGAGATTAAATGAAATTAAATATAAAACTTATTATAAGAAGTAACAACAAACACCTTTAACCTCCTAACAGCTTTCAGTTGCAACTAAACAAAGAGAAGGCAGGCTAAGGCATCGCCCTGGCTTAATCCCTTGATTGAGGCGAATTTCTCCGATCGCTCTCCACTGATCTGAACCAGTGTTACTGATGTAAGCTGCATACATTGTTCATTGTAAGCCTCACGAGGCTTATGATCTTGCTAGGGATCTTAAAATGCTTAAGGGCATATACGATTCTTCCCTATTCACGCTATCATAAGCTGCTCTAAAATCTATGAATAGGTGGTGAGTTTTAATTTTGAATTCCCTTCTTCACTCGAGAATCGTCCTGAGGCAGAATATCTGATCAGTCGTGGACCTGCCTTTTCTGAATCCGCACTAGTATCGGCCGAGCGGCCTCTCCGTATGGGGCAGCAAACGCCCAAAGAGGATGTTTTACAGGACTTTGTTTCCTGCAGACAGAAGGGAGATCTCTCTAGTTGGAGCACTTACGTCGATCACCCTTCTTAAATATAGGACATTTGAGTGACTTGGTTCATGGATCCGGTAGACCTTCATCTGTCAAAACGGTGATGAGGAGATCCTGTACATCTCTCACCATTGTAATGAGTTCTACGGGGAGTCCATCAGCACCCGGAGCCTTATTACATCTCAATCGGTAGATGGCATCGAGGATCTCATCTCCGAAAGGTGGCTCTTCAACTATTTCATTCTCCTTGTGTACCTGATCTCCTCTCCCTAATTCCTCACTGAGTTAAAAAAAATAATAAATTGCACGGGTTCTATTAAATTAATAAAACCCAGGCAATTGGTAGTAGTTTTCCATTATTAAATAATTCACAATCTCTTAAATAATCCAGTGATTATTTATAAATGGCTGTAAAAATTTCTATTCACTACAATGTGAGAATAAGCGTCTTCAAATAATAACGATAAATATTTGGATTTGAAAGTAACATTGCAAATAAAATAAAAGTCACAAGAGATTAGGAATGACATGAATAATTAAACTAAACAACTAAGACGTGAAAACCGATTCCTTACACCTCCTCAGCAAGATAAAAATAAAATGAAAAAGGATTGACATTCTACATGGTTATTTAGTAATTATTAACCACGGTACAAACAGTGCGAAGAAGGCATGGTTTTAATGTCTAAAGAGCTTTCAGTTCGGGGAAATAAAACAAGGAAAATGAGTGGGGATTCCCTTGTTCCCTCTCGGCTATATGTCCGACCAGTTGCTGTTGGGGTCACAGTGCTCATGAGTCAGGAGGTGAGCTATATTCATCTTTATTGAATACATAAACTTATCTTATTTATTTGCTTATATTTAAGGTACATGAATCAAATTTTGTATAAAAAGTATT
>NW_027108633.1:6050-8234 GCF_000696795.3 Halyomorpha halys | reverse complement strand
ATCGCCAAGTTCGGTGGTGACCCTAACAAAGTGACTCTGGTCGGCGAGAGTGCTGGGGCAGGGAGTGCCTACCATCATACTGTATCTCCAATGAGCAGAGGTGGGAAGCCTTTCAGTACTTCTAGTATTGATTATCTACGTAATATTTTATATTTTCTACATGAATGCAATTTAAAATATTTCAGATTTAATGTTATTTTCTACAAGTCAAATTAAAAAATGCGGGAATTGATGAAAGGTTCTAGTAGACCTACTAGAAAGTAGGTCTTATGGACTTTTTCCCAACATATAGCGGTTTTTTCGACTGACATTCGCCGAACGAAATAAAGAAGCAAAAAATTGTTAATTGTTTTTAATAAGCATTTTTATTGTTACTAACTCAATTTTAAATTTGATTAAACTACTGCCGTATGTGTTGCAGGGCTGTTCCATCGGGCTATAGCAGAGAGTGGTACTAGCTACAATCCTTGGGGTGTGGCTCCTCCAGGTCATGCCAAGGCCACAGCGAAGAAGTTAGCCAAGAACCTGGGGTGTCCTACCAAGACTACATCTGAAGCTGTGTCCTGTCTTTTGAAGAAGAATGCGTCAGATATAGCATCCAGTCTTGAGACATTCAAGGTGAAATCATGAAAATTAATTTTATTTTTATTGTAGAAAATATGATGTTGTAAATTCCAAACTGAAAGTTTTCCGTTACTTGAGAATCAACCTCAGGCTTTTTTTTTCGTGTATGGAATCCCACGATTTTTCGCACCTCTATTCTAATTAAATTAAGTTAAAAATAATTTACTTCTGGAACAAATTTATTTCTATAATAATTTAGAATTTATGATAATTTGCCAGGATATTTATAATATTTACAAAATTCTTTTCTTCAATTATTTCG
This sequence comes from Halyomorpha halys, assembly GCF_000696795.3. Lineage (NCBI taxonomy): Eukaryota > Metazoa > Arthropoda > Insecta > Hemiptera > Pentatomidae > Halyomorpha > Halyomorpha halys. Next base: position 7,348 of record NW_027108633.1, on the reverse strand, counting down.
TAATTATGGTTGTAGAAAAAACATATTGTTTAGATCCGAGGTTTCCAATCTTTTTCAGTTTCTGGCTTCCTAAATAATTGGATTTTTTTCCGCGGTGCCTTTTGTAAAAGCGATTACCCATTTGACAGAAAAAAAATTAAAACAGACTCTTACTATTTTCTTTGGGATAATATAAAATATCTAATTTGAACTGTTTCGGTAATATTTATATTGAGATGGACAAACACTCCCAAAGACTCGAAAGCTGCTAAATTTTTAGAATTTTGTCATGACGGCACCTCGGCCCATACATTGGGAATCACTGGTTTAGCTCAAGAGGATGGTTTGATTATGAAGTAGATGGTATGGTGGAAGGAGATATCACGAATTACGAAGGCTTTATTGATGGAGGTTTGTTCTGAAAGACACTGGTTCTCAAACTGGTTGCCCCAAGCGTGTGTCACTTAAAAAATATTTAAGAAAAATGAAAAAAAATCAATAAAATAGTACATCTATGGATTCCAGGATTAACTTTGTATCATTTTTTCTTCGTTTTCCTATATATTAAACCATTCTAAGGATAAGTGTTGCATTTTTTTTTTTGGCTCAATAAGGGTGCCACGAAATTTTGTTAGCTTAATAAGTGTACTGCGATTTTTTTCTAGACCATGAAGAGTATCGCTGCGAAAACAAGCTTGGGAACCATTACTATAAATTATACATAAATAACTTAATATAAACAAAACTAGTATTTAATGCATGAAAAAAGAATGTAGAATGAGGATATTACAGATGTCGGAAGGTTTTTGGAGAAAAGAGAGACGCCAAGGAGGTATTTCAATCATAAAGACACGTCAAATCATTACACCAAAACTGGGAGATGAGAGCCACCGAAAAACTATGGGGTAGTTTAACGTGAAACTGTCTATATTTCTTCATATCCCTTCTAAATGAAGAGATTCAACTGAGAAAAATTCGTGCCCATAAAAGTCATGTATTATAAAAACGCTACTGGAGCGTTTATCCAAGGACCTCATATTTAAAAATTATTGAAACCTTTTTCTTAAGTTGTTTGAAATGACATGTTGGGCAATGTAATTTGAAAGTCAGTGTTTTCGCAAAAAACAACTTTAAAATGAGCCAGCTATCATATCCGGATCTCCTCCTTGCTGGTTTGGATGGGTTTAGAATGAACGGACCATTTATGAACGGTTTTATCAGGATAGTCAAAAAACAATTGTCTTTCCTCTTTATCTAGCTCACATTAGAAATCATTAGTGTACAAAAATACATATTTAAAAGTAATTATTTATGTCATT
>NW_027108633.1:0-4045 GCF_000696795.3 Halyomorpha halys | reverse complement strand
TACAAAATATACAGAGGAAAGTCTACATATTTACAGTGCTCCTCCTTTGTCAAATGATGTAATGAGGGGTTGGACTGGGTCCGCTATCGGCGGGGTACAAAGGACGGCGAGGGACCGCTCCACTATGAAGAAATTTTCCCTTTTTTTTTTCTTTTTTTTCCGATATTCCATATTTCAATATATAAATTATCTTTAATTTTAGTTTGTATTCAAATTCTTAATTTATTGGTAGGGTAGATTTAATTTCCCAGAGAGATAAAATTCATACTTCTCATTATTAATTCAGCTTGGAACTCCCCAATAACCTTAGATAGCTCACATATATTTATCCTGAATTTCATTGACTTTAAAACCAGAATTTCTCAAATTTTTCCTTGAGTTTTTAATGGTTTATAAGGAATCTCATAGATCTGGTAATGTGGCAACTATCAACATAATCAGTAATTTTCAAAGTACCTCATTGAATATCGCATATCAGTTAAAATAAGAGTAATATTAAGCTTAAATAATGGTTATTAATTTTATATATTCCAACAGGTGCTCCACACACAGAAGAAATGAACTTCATCTGGCAGAATCCTTACGCAAGTTGGATCCACGAAGGTGATGATTTAAAGTTCTCTAAAAGACTCGTAAAGATATGGACCGATTTCGCTAAGTTTGGGTTAGTAAATATTGAATCTGGAGTCTTTTATTGACTCAAGTTGATACAAGAATTATTATAGTAAATAACTTTATTGTTGTTACAGGAACCCAGCTCCAAAAGGATGTGACTTATCATGGGCCAAGTGGGATCCTCGAAGACATAACTATTTAGTGATGAGCAATTCTGGCTTCGAACAAAAAGAAGGATTTGCTAAAGATACATATAATTTCTGGAAGAGCTTTAATTTTAGAGATAACATAAAATGAGCATACACAAATAAATAAAAGCAATACATATAAATAGTCAATAAGTTAACCAATTAAATGAAATATATGTTTAATTTCTATAAGGTTAGTTTTTTTCTTTATCTGCATGGGACCAATTTTAAGTTTATATATCATTTAAAGTTATATATATAAACCATGTGTAATGGTTCATCAGTTACAAGATGACCTTCACATTTAATAAAATAGGAATCAGTAATTATTATTCCAAAAAATTCACGGGATATTACCGATAAGCTGGTCTAAATAGACGTTAGAGCAGTCTTTGGAAAAATTATTTAATTTCATTTTAATTTCCTCCTAAAGACTTATATAGATATGCATAGTTGAAAAAGTTGGATTCGAAGAAGGTGAGGGAATGACGTTGAAAACTTAATTTTTCAAAATTCCGAGTTATTTAATCAAAAGATTAAATGATTTGGAATACAGAAAACGATTGAATAATTTATCAAGATATTAATTTTATTTAGAATATTATTTATATAAACTGGCAGGGGGGAAATGACCCATACATTGTGTAGGATTGGTAAATAGGTCCTTTCGGTTTTTGTATTCATGTTTTGTTTATAATACGTCACATTTTTCGAATGGAATTAATCCCAACAGAGGATTGTTTATCCTATTTGTAATATGTACATAGATATTTCTGTTGACACTTGTTAAGATTAGGTCAGTATTGTGTTTGTGATCCAGCTGAGAAGGTAGACGGAGATATTGTACATTATAGGCTTATTTTACTTTATTACATCAAAAAAGGGAAGCGAGCTAGGCACATAAAAAAATATGCTGGGTCTATGGGGATAATGCCTTCACAGAGCGCAAGTGCCAAAATTGTTTTGCCAAGTTTCGAGCAGAGAATTTTGATAAAAACGACGCATCCCGACCTGGTCGTTCACAAAAAATTGAAAACATTGACAAAATCCATCTCAATCAGTGCGAGACATTGCAGAGGTTCTAGCGTAGAACGTTTTTGGCTCTGTAAGTAAATGAATTTAAATCAAAATGAAAAAACTAAAATTGTTTGGCTAAGTTCTGAGGATGAGCTACGAAAGTGTTTAACATGAATGCCCCAGATGATGTGTGGTCCAGCGATAGTCCAAAGGACCGCTGGGACGATCGATTAAGGGAGAATCTTCGGTAGTGGAGAAATTAAAAAAAACAAATAGGTTTAGAATTAAAATTATTTATATCAATTATGCTGGAAATATCCATGTTAGATTTTATGATGTCAAAGTTTTCATTGCTCACCCACAAAAATCATCAACTTGTGTTTTTGTTAATCATATACGTATAATCAAACATGGGGTCTTTATAACAAACCTCTTTGTTAGTTATATGAAGAGCTATTATAATTCTCAGTATATAGTTTGTAATACTTTTAATAAAGGAATATGAAAAAAGATATTTACTATATTGATATAGCCTTCATAAATAGTTGCGGAATGTAATTATTCCCTGCTCAACTGATATATATTGAGGGTCTTGTGTGACTGATAGATTTTTCTTCATTTGAAGAAAGGAAAACGATTCTTTTTTAAAATAACACACTGAGATAAACGGGATTACTCAGTGTTCGTCATATTTTCCTCTTCATTTCTTCTAAGAAAAGAGTTTTTCTTTCTCAATGTTTGTACATTATTTCTGTATATAGTAACGCCAACAAAGAGTTTTCGGAAGAACACATTAAAGTATTTTTCCCAAATATTCAATATTTGTTCGGAAACTGGATCCAAATTTCAGGACCGCCAGCCACCGTTTTCAGCAATTATATACAAAAGAAATACAATTTCCGAACTTTCCAGTTCTTTACTCTTAACGGTCTCCAGCGGTCCTGGGACGATCTATGGGGGTGAAACATGGCCCATGAGAAGAAAGGCGTAACGGTTGCTCAACTCAAAATACCAATACTCGACGGATCGGCAACGAGCTTAGGCCAACTCGTCACCCAGCCACCTAGCCAAGCCAAGCCACCTATCCACATGCTCTCACATGCCTGAGGTTGAGTAGTTTGCACAAATTGCCGCCTGTAGAAAGAGCAGGTTATGTGACATCCCTAAATACGTGAACCTCCCCTGGACTTTAACGTAGTCGGGTAAATAGAGGAGATAATTAATAAAACCCGTGCGATTGGTTATATCTTTCCATTAATAAATAATTCACCATCTCTTGAATAATCCAGTGATTACTTTTTATTAATAAATTGCTCTAAAAATTTCTACTCAGTACAATGTGATACCAAGCATCTTAAAATATTATTGATGACTATTTCGATTTAGAAGTAGCGGATTGCCGCAAATAGAAATAAATGCTATGTGGGATTAGGATTGAAATAAATCATTACACTAATGAACTCAGAAATAAAAACTGATTCTTTAAACCCTCCCATCAAAATAAAAATAAATGAAATGAAAAAGGATCGCATTCTAGGTTGTTATTTACTAACAGTTAGAAGAAGACATTATTTTAATATCTAAACAGCTTATCGATTAAAGATGTTGCCATTGGTCTGTATCCCAGCATCCCTCCCCTCAGTGCCTTCTCGAATGCAAGATCAAAGAGAAGGCATCTCCCTGGCTTAATCCATCTATTGAGGGGAATTACTCCGATCACTCTCCACTGATCTGAATCATGCAGCTTACATTGTTCATTGTAAGTCTCACGAGGTTTATGAGCTTGCTAGGGATCTTAAAATGCTTAAGGGCATCATACAATTCTTCCCTATTCATGCAATCATATGCTGCTCTAAAATCGATGAAGAGGTGGTGATTTTTAATCTTGAATTCCCTTCTTCAATCGAGAATCGTCCTGAGGCAGAATATCTGATCAGTCGTGGACCTGCCTTTTCTGAATCCGCACTAGTATCGGCCGAGCGGCCTCTCCGCATGAGGCAGCAAATGCCCAAAGAGGATGTTTGACAGGACTTTGTATCCGGCAGACAGGAGGGAGATCTCTAGTTGGAGCATTTACGTCGATCACCCTTCTTAAATATAGGATAGATGAGTGACTTGAGTAGAGAGAATATGGGCGAGCTGGGACACTGATTTGAGGAGCCAATCAGAAGCCAGCATTTCGATGACGTCACACATGGCGGGAGATTTGAATTCAAATATTCGGC
>NW_027108632.1:3025-3374 GCF_000696795.3 Halyomorpha halys | reverse complement strand
TTTTGATATATACATATTTATTTCGATATTTTGTATTGTTGTAATATCGATATGGTATATAAGCAACAATATTCCGATATTATTTATCGTAATATCGATATTTTGTTTAAAAATATTAGAAAATTGTATAGATAATTTAAAAATGGAATATCGATATTTTATTATGATAATTACATATTTATTTCGATAGGTTGTAGTAGTATTTTAGTATTAATATGGAACATAAGCTTAAAAATAATATTTTTAATATATATCGTTATTTTGTATAATAAGAAAAGAAAATTGTGCAGAGAAATCAATATAGGAATATCGATATTTTATTTTGATAATTTCATATTTATTTCGATAT
>NW_027108632.1:0-1690 GCF_000696795.3 Halyomorpha halys | reverse complement strand
TTTTTTTTTTAGGAACCGATATTCCGATATTATCGGAGGGAAATATCGATATTCCGATATTATCGGTTACTGAATATCGATATCAAAATATCGGATATCGGAGACAAAATATCGATATTTCTATAATATCGATATCGATATCCCATCCCTAGCGACTAGGCAGTTAATTTAAAACCATAGTGTTGACCCGTTGCTATACGACGCCTACCAAATAATCCCCACTGACTGTTATTCCTTCATTTAAATATTTGTTTTAAAATCTGTTTTTTCTACATTACAAATAAACTTCTACAGAAAATATTAGAAATAAAAATAAAATACTATGACTACTTACAAAATATTTACACATTAATTTTTGAACTTGGCCTGAACAAGGTTCTATAAAAAATCATACTTATCAATAATTCTATATATTACTCTTCAGAATAGTAAAAAATTACAAAAGATTAAGATATTAAAATTATAATATTTTAATACTATAAAAATAATTATTCCAGGGATCATTTAAGGTTACTGGAAGTACGGGAGTGTGAGACATTTTGTTTATTCCTTATCAATCGTAAATCAGGACACGATTGACACCTCCTTTGTCAAGGGTTTTGAGTTTTTCGAAAAGAAACTTGTTACATCTAAAATCTAGTGCGTGAATTTTTTTTTTTTGATAATGAAGTCGACAGTATATCCTTTTTTTATATCTCTTCTAGCACATTTAACTCTGAAATTCCAGACGGAAGGAGATGTTTTTATGTAAGATTCTCATAGGAAATCGTTCTGATTTTAAAAAGATTTTGTATTTGTGTGATTCTAACGATAGACATAAATCGTCAAAAGCAGTTTACAATTTTTGGATAATTTGCGTGCAATTGGTGCATAAAATCCAACAAACGTAAAGATAGAACTCGTTTGGTAATTAAATTTTCCGTAAGGATCCTGTATTATGATTTGATGAGTACCCTCTATGAACTGATTAATAAGTGCCCCAGTTATGATGAAGGATTCTTACGGAAAATTGAATTTTTAAAATATTTTGCTAATTGATTGCCATTTTGCTCCGATTCTGATGTCGAGTTCCATGGATCTTCCTGGAGTGACCTGTGACTTAAGTGTCTTTCGAAAAAAAAAAATCGATTCAATAGTTTTGGAGAAAAGCCACAGAGGGTGGCGTACAAAACTTCTAATTGGTCACCATTTTGAAACGCATAGGTATATGGGAATCTCGAGTATCGGAGGCCATTCTGGGGTGACTTGTGATCGGTGTTAAAGACTCTGGAAAAAAAGATGGACAAAAGTTTTTTTTTTTATGAAATTTTTAAATTCCGCGTTTATTTTAATAGAATACCTCAATTTTCGAGGAATTTTAAATTTGTTTGTTCTTTATCGATAATACAAAGATTCATTATTGAAAGTAAACACAACTACTAAAACTACTACTACTTAGCACAAGGTGTTTAGTATTATTTTTTAAACCTAAATTCAAATTACTAACACCTTCCTCATTTACTGATAAGTTTGGATCCCGAGATTTTTTAAATTTTAGTTATTAAGTAACAGAGAGAAAAATCTTTGAAAAATAAAAATTTGGCCAATAAGAATGTTAGTGAGAGTTTTTAAGGGCAACTCAGACAGTGTCGAATTGTAAAACTGCATTACGAATCATAAGCTTCTCAACTTATATAAATATATATATGTA
>NW_027108631.1:0-1211 GCF_000696795.3 Halyomorpha halys | reverse complement strand
CCACCAATGGGTGGTTCCTTCCCAAGATTTTCAAGTGTATATGAAACATACTACATATTTACCTATTGTATTATTATGTACAGTTGTAAATTACAATAAATAAATAATAAAAAAAAAAAAAAATTATTATTTTCACCTTGAGAAATCTTAGAACACTAATAATAAAAAAACAAATTGAAAATAATTAAATAATTAATAACATAGAAATAAAGTAATTAAATTTAATTTGCTGTATCCCGTCTAAAGAAGTTTCAATTCATAAAACCTAGTAAATCTGGAATAAAAATCATTAATTGACTTTTTCATATGCAACAATATATATATAAATGATTGACCGTACTATTTCAAATTATGAAGAAAATGGTCAGGTGTGCGGTCAGAAGAAAACAAAAAATAATAAACAATTATTTATTTGCTGACGTTTCATCCCACTTTGTAGAGCTTCATAAAGGCTAAAAAGATACAAAAACTACAGAAATATTTTGACATAAAAAGATAAAAAAGATAGAGTTAAAATTACGTAAATATAAGTGAAAATAAAATTATATACAAATGAATGAAAAGAAGAAATAAAAATAGTATTAATATAAAATAAGCAATGATAAGAATATATATAAAAAAATTATGCAAATTATTAGGTTAATAATGAACAGGAGGCGTAATAACACGTAAAAATAGAAAAGCAGATATGAGTAAACAAAATATAAGAAACTAAAAGACGAAAAATAAAGAAGAAAGTTAAGATTTAATAAAGATCGAGAAAGAATAATTTAAAATAAAATTAATAATAATAAATGAGTATAGATCAAATCAGGATCAGCTAACTGTTAAAAGTTTAGAGATTTCGAAACCGTGGAAAAAACGAAAGTATACAGAGTGGAGTGGAGGCGACCGTTAACAGTTTTATTTGAAATACAAGAAATATATATAAAAATATTATTATAATAATAACTAAAAGACGAATCTAATTTAGGAAACTAAATATAAATTAAATAAGAGAATACGTAAGTAATAATATATACAATGATATATAAGAAGATGGTCAGGGTTGCGGTCAAAAGTGAAACAAAAATAGTTTACAACTATTTATTTTCCGACGTTTCGCCCCACTTTGCAGGGCTTCATCAGGGCTAAACAGATACAAAATGATCAAGAATAAAGATACAATGATAAGAATAAAAATACAAAGATAAGAATAAAAATAAGTAACA
>NW_027108630.1:0-958 GCF_000696795.3 Halyomorpha halys | reverse complement strand
ATATATAAATAAAAAGTTTCGAGACATTAAGAGCATCCTTCTTAAATTTTTTATTTCCTTAAAAATTTAGATTTATTGCAATTCATTACTTGAAGCCTTATCCTAACAAAGACTACACGAGTTACATACTTTACTAAAATCCCTCTTAGCCCCCTCAAGTCTACTTACCTCGGTCAAAAGAATCGCCCATTTCTGAATTGGGATCAAAGGGGAACCGAGAGCCGTCAAATCCTCTTCAGGTTCGGGGCAAGATGAAAAGAAGCACTCCAAGTACGAAGCCTCTCTCCAAGCCAGCAATATTTATAAAACAAAATCACTCCTCTCGAGGGAGCTGCTTTAGCCTTAAGCCGTATATAAATTAATTTTAACGACTAGCCTTTCCAGAAAATACAAATATTATATTCTATTTTTAAATTTGGAGATTAGAGTGCTACCAATGGGTAATTTCTCTGCACGCCTGTAAAACTACAATTTAACTTAGATCAGATTTACTAAATGTATTATAATGTACAGTTCTAAATACCAATAAATAAATATTAACAAAAATTGGAGATGGCAGGATTCGCGATAAAAAAAAACAAAAAATATGTTTAACACTATTGTTTATAAATTCATCTAAATATGTTTCACAGTATATTTCATACTTGTGAATAACTACATTTCGAAATGTTTTCTCTAAAACAGTTTTGAATTCGAATGAATGGATTTAACAGTAAAAATGTAAATTTTTTTTTTTATTTTAGTTTTAGGAGGAAGCCCGAACCAGATATCAATCCTTCCATTACAAACTCCCTAACCACTCAAACCCATTAGTTTCTAATCCTGCTTCCTCTTTTATTCCGGGCAATCCTCCGAGGCGCCTCAAAAGAAAATGGCCTCGTGACCTTATATTGTAAACTGTTTTTAGAGTTCTACTACTGGGTAGTTTCTCTACATCCTGTATCATATCATTATGTCA
>NW_027108629.1:3548-4545 GCF_000696795.3 Halyomorpha halys | reverse complement strand
CTACAGCAAATTTACTTGTTGTATATATGTGTATACAGTTGTAAATATCAATAAATAAATTATTAAAAAAACAAAAAAAAACAACAACTTTAAAAGGACATATATTGTGTTTTAATATTTCTCTGTACTTTAGCACTTTAAAAAATAATTATATTTTAAATGTAATTAAAGGGCTTAGGGATAACAAACCGGATGATGAAAATTGTTCAATTGAGAAGTTTTAAAAAAATTTACAGTTCTTATTTAATGTTTATTCAGTTCATATTCCATAAAGCTAAACATGTTGAAATTACAGTTTTAGTCAAACGAACGCAATAAATAACATTGTACTAAAACAATGAAGCATTTTGAGCTAAATTGTAATTATTTTTAAATAACGTTAACGTTTTAACGTGTTTTAAATTAACGTTGGCTCAATAAAAATAGTATAGCCATTTACTATATGAGTTTTTTTTTTCCATATGCCATTCATTTATTTTTTTGATTTTTGACATTGGATTAGTGCATGTTAGATTAAAAGAGTACACATATTCAGTTTTCCAACGGTTCTGTTAACGAATTGGATAAACTGCAAAGTAGTTATCAACGATTATATCAACAATAGTCACTGGTAGAAAAAAAATCATACAAATAAATCAGAGGCAATAATTAGCTATAGCTAAAACTAATTGTTAAAGTTGCCATGGCAACGAGCCTTATTCATGAATGAGTCATTGATAAATAAATATCGTATCCATGACAATTTACAACAATTAGTTATTAGTAGTCAAAAATCCAAAAACCAAAAAATATATTTGATTTTGCCAAAACTGAGGTATAGTACTACAAATAAATCTTTTTTTTTTTTTTTTTTTAATAATACTAACCTGGAATCCTCACACGAGACTGAAAAGACAAGAAACTGCTCGTAGATTCCGACTATTGCAACATTTACTAGACAAACGGTCTAAATTGCCAATCCATTACAAGAGACTGATCTACATGACTATTATAAGGC
>NW_027108629.1:0-3498 GCF_000696795.3 Halyomorpha halys | reverse complement strand
TCATACTTATTTGTGTTTCATTGACCGCATCCCCAACTATCTTCTCCTCATATATTATAGACCATATATTACGCCATTGTACCATATAGCCCATATATTGTTGCTTCATTAATTTTGCATTATTAATGTATTGTTTTGTTAAGAGGGATCTTTATAATAACTTTACGTATCACATAATAACCTTAAATATAGCGGCCGACATTTTTGTTTGTCGAAGTTTTTAGACGATCCTGAGGTGAATATTCAATTGCGAGGGACTACAATAGCCATGTTTATGTTAGTGTATTATATATTAGAATACAAAGCTATATATTATTATGTAGCTCTCCCAGGCCAAAGAGGTAGAAGATAGCAATAGCTTAGAGCTGGTTTCACTGAGGCAGTGAGAAAGCAGAGAAAGAGCGGGTCAGTGGAGCAGTCGGCCCACTCTCACCAATTCAGACAATACCCGGCCAACGCCCATCCCCTGCCTATCTGCAGGTGTATATTCCTTCCTACCTCTATGGCTATCCTTTGTCCTGAAGTGGGTGGGGGTTCCACAAGTAACGTCTATTTACAACATTTAAGGTTACTATTGGACATTGAAGGATTCAGTGGTAGGGGGAGGGGTGGGAGGGAAGGAGGCCGCGAAAGAGTCTATGCTGTATCTACAAGTTTGCTATTTGTGTTTTTTTATTTTTGCAAAGTTTATATTTATTTTCTAATGTTTATGTAATTTGATAGTATTAGCATGATCTCTACATGCTAATACTAACTAAAACATCAAGTTTTTATTATTTCGTAAATAATACATATAATAATAGTAATTTATTTATTTGTTTATGGGGTAACCCTCTATACTGGTAGAGCTAGACTGTATAGTACGAAATTTAACTATCATTGTTGTAGTTTTACAAAAATGGCGAATTAAAATTCATTTTATTAGCTAATAATTTATAAATTGAATAATAATAATCTATAAACTATCAAATTATTATATAAGCTAATAACGATAACCTTTGGTTCAAACCTTATCTAGTTCCACCCATCCCTACAGCCCACCTAGAAGGTTGAAACGGCAGTGGCCAAGAGACTTATTAAAATAAAAAATGGACAATTGGAGTTCTGGCAATGGTCAGATGCGCCGTTGTAATTTACTTGAAATAATCACAAATAAATCTAAATTTAAAACAGAAAGGCATTTCTGGTGGTTCTAAAATGGTTACTAAGCAACTTATTATTTTGTTCTAGTAACTTTTTTTTATACATATATAAAATTGCTAGTGAGTCTCAAACTAAGCATTAAAATGTAATTTTTTTTGCCGTCCAAAAAAGCAAGCCGCCATTATTGTTTTGACGTCATTTCGACATAAATATAGACTAGGCTATTCTGCTTAGTGTGAGCGTTATTTTAATTTATTTGTATTTTTTTTTTTAGTTTTCTTTATTTTTTTAAGCAATCATCTATTACGAGTTATGTTCCTCATCTTTCTTGTGCAGTACCTAATTGCAAAAATATTACTACATAGACTCCAGAAAAGTTGAGAATCTAAGTGCCAAAATTTGTCGAAAAGTATACAAAATTACCATCGAATCTGAATAATAGAATATATTTTTGTGAAGATCACTTTAATGTAAGTATAATGCAAGATTTAAATTGTAAGTCCATTAAAGGTTATATTTATTTTGAAAGACGTCTTATAGTAACTAAATACGTATTGATTTTGCCTTCTAGTTGGAAAACAATATGAAGAATTATATTTGATATAAAATAATGGCTTCAGTGAAAAAATAATAATGAAGAATGATCCATGTTTTTTTCCCCTTTCGTCGGCACATACACTATACAGCCTTTCGACCCGCCACCGCTCTCACGTTGATAGACCTGCGCTTAAACACCTGAGCTACGGCTCAATGCTCGGTGTTCATCTTGTTTAACACAGAACCTTAAATAAGAACAATATTTGGAAAATTGTTAGAAACTGAGCATCAGCAATATATATATAGCATTTTTAGTAAATAAACTAAGATTTAGAGTATACTTATACAGATGTTTTAACATTTCTAAACTGTGCAGAATAGAAATACGGATTTGTTGCTAAAAATTTCGTAAACATTAAACATTAAAGCATCGATTCTAGGCAAATCTGTACTTTCTGTTTTAATAAAACACTTGTCCATGGTTGTTTTTAAAAAAATAGTGGAAATTCTTTTAACAGCAAAGTAAGAATTAATTGAACAGGAAATACCAAATAAAGTAGTAAATCTCGTACGGATGTGCATGACCGAAATGTTTAATAAAGAACGAATCATTATCATTATTCTGAGAAATTCCAGGTTCGGTCGGGTTTAAAACAAGGCGATTCTTTATCACCTATCTTATTTAGTCTAACACTAGAATACGCCATTAAAAGTGTGATGAATACCGAAAAGGGTTTAACTTTGGGTGGTAAAATAGTGCTTGGGTATGCTGGTGGTTTATTGTGTGAGGACAAGGAAACTATAGAACTAAATATAACCGCGTTAATAAACTGCAATAAGGAACTAGGTCTTGGAATAAATACGGATAAAACAAAATACATGGTTAGGAGTAGAAACGAGAGCTATTCCTGTGATATAGTTATAGGAGGAAATAAATTTGAACAGATAGATAGTTTTAAGTATTTAGGTTCTACGGTCACTAGAAAACACGAAATTGATGAAAAAATGCGGGGTTGAAGGCGGGAAATGCTTGAATCTGCTTAGCTCGCGCATTCTATCCAAAAACTTAAAAATTAGAATTTACGAAACTATTATCATTCCTACTGTTCTTTATGGATGTGAAACGTGGCCTCTTACACTAAGGGATGAACCGCGACTCAAGGTTTTCGAAAATAAAGTAGTACGTAAAATATTTAGACTGCAAAAGGATGAATTAGCCGGAGAATTTAGAAGTCGACACAACGTGAAATGCAGGGAGCTGCACTCGCTAAAAATAATTCAGGTTATTGCATTAACGGAGTATAAGATGGACGTGTAAGTTTGTAGGGCTTTGTAACTAGCGGATCCTTAAATTATAAACACTGAACCGATGAACAAACGTCCGAGGAGAAGACCGAAACATTGATGGGAGGATTGCGTTAAAACTGATTTAGTAGAATTGGGTTTAAGGGGGCGTCAATGGAAGGATGTATGTGTAGAGCGTGGTATCGGCATCGAACCTTCAGATTTTTAATTCCTTTATTATTTATTTATCTATAATAATTAAAACATATTACATATAAAAAACATACTATATTATAGACCATACTATACATACTATATTTTTTAGTTCTAAGTTTGACCAGTTTTGCGCTGCGACCATTAGGCGCGCAACCTCTCAGCGAACAGGTTGGTTTTCATTCTTCTTTTTTGTTTTCTTTCCCCTTTCTTTATTTTACTCTTTCCCCTTTTTTTTACTTTTATCTTATTTTACTCTTTCCCCTTATTTTCTCCACTTTTATCCCTTTACCCTGCCCACGTTATAAGTTTTGTACACTA
>NW_027108628.1:9165-9559 GCF_000696795.3 Halyomorpha halys | reverse complement strand
CCCCACGTGTGAGGGGTAGAGCAGAGCTCAAGAGATCCCAGCACATCCCTCTCACCGCATCACTGCTAATGAGTCAGTGGAGGCTGAGCAAGTGTTGTTTACATATAAGATTTCAAGGAAGTAATTTATTACAACATGCCTAAATTAAGTGATAAGTAGAAATGTAAAAGTTTGTATACTGATTATTTATTTTTTTTTTTTTAAGTCCAAAACATAAGGCAAAAGAAAAATTCCTATTCCCAAATAGTTAATTTATTAAAGCACCCATAATTCATTTTCTTTTATCAATCTATATTTATTTTTATTGTTTATATAAAAATATTTTTTATTCTTATTAATTTGTATTCATAAAAATGTTTGACCTTTGGGCTCCGTATTTTTACATGTCACTGTT